>NC_092640.1:28546525-28846525 GCF_039555335.1 Amphiura filiformis
CCATTTCAAATCTATATCCCTGTGTGGGAGATTAAGGTGTCTTCCATAGGGGTGTGTGGATTTTGAATTGCAATAGCTCATTTTTCAATTCATATATTTTCTTCTTTTATAATAAAATTATTTGGGTTTAATAAATAAAAAGCCCCAGGTACATTTTAATCTGCTTTGCCATGATCTCTGCATATTTTCAATAGGTACAATTATTATTTTGATTCATTATCAAGGTATATTGAATTTAGCATGTTCAGTGTTACTCAAACGATTTGTTCATGCAAAAAAACATGACATAAATGTTCAAAAATCATTTTTACCCACATACACATGACGTGATAGCGCGTTACTTCGATATTCTGCCCTGCAGACGTAATCAAAATATGTGACAAATATACTTAATCATGTAACCTTTGAATAAAATATTGAAATGTTATTAATGGTCGACTTTTCGGTGTTATTCCTTGCGGTAGAAGTATAAGTAAAACTCGCAATAACTGTGATGTCACACATACATATAAACCACCAAAGGGTTAATTAAAAACTATTTACCTACAAATGTAATCCCAAAGGAAAGAGTCATTAAAAAAACAGTTATATTATAAATAAATACCATAAATATTCAATATTAAAAATATTCATCTCAAATGTGTGTCAAAGCAGATCTCTATTATTAATAATGTGTGTATGAATTTTTATGGAATATGACTTTAAAAGAATAGCTTATCGAAGCATTAATTGTATACCTCTCCAGGCATGATCGTCACCTACTTATCCTTAAGGGGGTAGTATGTCCTACTTCTGTATAGTTCTATAGCATTTGCAATGAACACTCAAGTAAGGTTATGTTATGGTATATACCTAGGTTTCATTATCATTAAGGTATAGGACATTTTATGTTTTTCGCAGGTAGGGTAACTACTTGATCATATTTCTACATGTTCATACTAATTTACATACTCTGAAATTTTCAGAAAAATATCATCGATCATTTTTTTAATTGCATTTTTGTTACTAAACAGTGGACTTCGGTATATATATAAATGCGCATTTATAAATGCGCACGTGACATCTACAAGTCGCCATACCGTGTTCAACGATGTAAGGTACTCGGATGTGCACAAATTCCACACGCAAAAGTATAGGCGAAAATGACAGGTTACAAGGAAAATTGGTTTTGCAAAATAGTGGCATTGATTGCAAAGGGCAAAATAATTTGACCCGAAACATAAACTCTTTATTTGGATTTTCCATCACGGAAAAAAAAAATTTATGACGGAAAAGCTAGATATAGCTGATTTAAAAAGTTATATTTCATTATTTCCGTGCTAAATGGGCGTGGCAATTGGCCATATTGATGACGAAATGTGATTCTTACTGGCATTAAGGTCAGAACTGGGTAGCTGCCGATGATGTTATTTGATAATGTTTGCACGTAGGGAACTTAGGGGGCTGTCATTTTCTTCGGAAGGAAGGGGTCATGGATTTATTTATTTGGGAGTCAAGATAAGTATCCCCCCCGTAGCGCCGCCAATGAACATAACTCTGACCCTAATTTTAACTCTAATTATAACGTAAATTGAGGAAACTATAACTTTAGCCCTTTTCGGTATAATGACCCTCTCAAACTAATAGGCTAGATGTCCCCGCCCGACCTCCTCAATTCTAATTTACTCATTCGCTCGCAAATGGACAAAAAACAAATTCAAAATGTGTTTTTAAGCACCTTTTGTGTCCCCCATGCTAAATCGGTAATCTGTACACCTTTGTCACCCTTTGACGTACAATTTAGAGTATAAACACGTAGATGACTGTACATGATCTAATCATCCCGGCTGGAAGATGTTGAAGAAGACTCGTATACTATTATACATCACGCTCATACGTTATATGACAATATGACGTACAATCACGTATGTGATGCATGGTTCGAGGTTTATTCAGCTAGTAAGTTAGATCTCGTCATACACATTATTGTCATGGTATATTGTAATTGTATACGTCAATTTTGTTCAGTTTGATTCAACCGGCTTATAAAGTGGGAGGGTGGTTTTGGGGGAAGGGCGGGACAAATAATATTTATAAAATTATAAGTAAGTTTTTGGGGGAGGGGGGAGAAAGAGAGAAACCCTGTTCTATGGGCGAACGGACCTTTCAAGTAGGGTCGGTCGGTCGGTTGGTATTTTTTAAATTTTTAAATAACCCAAAAATCACAAAAAATCTGTAAATAAATTTGAATTTGAGAAGATACAAAAAAGAATTGTCCTGAAATTTCCGAAATTTGGGGTCGGCATTCATTTGTACAGGAAAAATTTGTTTCCCAATTTGTTCAAAATAGAACAGGGTTTTCGTTTTTCGTCGCATAAATAAATAAATAAATAAATAAATAAATAAATAAATAAATAAATAAATAAATAAATAAATAAATAAATAAATAAATAAAAATAAATAAATAAACATTAGTTATGTTTGTACATGAGGGGTGCTGTGCAATAATCATGATCCTTTGATATCCATGATTTATCCTTGCAAATTTATAGCATCGAACCTCCAGCCAATGTTCCTTGCCAGTGCTAGCCACGAAACAAGGTCACAACTGTAGCCACTCCTTCAATGGTCGCCATTTCAGTGATTGACAGTGATGTAATGCAAATATGGCGCTGGCCATCTGGTCACGTGCGCATTTATAAAAGCGCATTTATATATAGAACCGAAGTCTACTGCTAAAGTGAAGGTTATGGCGCCCTCGACGGGCACGCGCTCTCCATAGAACTACATGTAAAGACCAGTTACAGAAAATCATCTGGAAAGCAATGCAAGTGGTGTCGTTGCTGCTCTTCTAAAATCATTTATAAAATGTCCGCCCAGACCAAGGTGTACATGATGTACTCGTATCACACATATGTGCATCCTCGTCAAATTTCACATTAGATGATACACGCACATATGATCCTCCGCGTGTGACGTAACAAGGGATGTTTTAATGGCAGTATTATAAGATACTGATTCGCACTTCTGTTATTGGTCGTCCTGTTTTAGTCTGTTCGATTTTGAAAGGCAAATGTAAAAATTGTTTATTTTTACCAACTCTCGAAGAAATTTTTTTTATTTTTTTATTTTGAAGAGATGAAAGTGAAAATGACTGAGGTTAATAACTTTGCATCGGTAATTATATCGGACACCTACGCCGTCCCTCAGGATATTCTTCGGTTCCAAATGCAAAATATTTAGATTTTACACAGTGCCCTCCTAATAACCGATTTTTCGGGTATTGTACAGTGTTGTAAGCATTTTGCTCGGATCTCGAAATTTCCCAAACAACTGATGCGCAGTCGTTAACCATAACCTAAAATTGCCTAGAATTTCGCTACATCCTGCTAGATCTATCATGAGGCTATTTTCAGGGGGAAGATTCTGAAAAATCGCACTAAAGTCTGCTATTAAAGTAATTATTATATTCATACTGATTTCTGAGTGAATCATTTTCCAAAAACCTGTGTGATTTTCCGATATTTCCCAAGTGACATGGGACCCTACTAAAATAGAACCCTTAAGAACATGGTTGAAAAAAGAACATTATAAAAGCACGAATTCGAAATGCCTGCTATGCTAACTTCAGCTAAATATGACGTTGCTAATGTCAAGTAAAAGAACAGAACTGGAATTGAAATCATTTCTAATGTCTCTTATAAGTACCGGCACTTGATTAGGTAACTTTAGTAATACAATGTCACACGACCCGGTGAAGTCTGCTAATTATCATGATTATTGTTTTGAGTAGCGCAACTCAAACAAATATTGCTATTCCCGCTTCCATAGTATGCAATATGTATGAAATTCAAAGTTGTTCCAGTTCTTAACTATGTCAGTGACCTTATATATCAGGAATTCTGTCTGCTGCTTAAAAGCCTAATTATATATTTCAAATTAATCTTGACGTAAATGAATAAGATTTAATTATATAACATTTGAAATTAATTATTCTGTATGAAGTGACTTACGTATAGCCTTTCGTGGAGTGTCAAAATCACTGAATTTAAAGACGTATTCCAGCGCAAGTGTAAAAAAATTAAAATTCCTTGTAAATTGCTTAAAAGTGAAGGATAAGTCATTCAAAATGTCATTTAGTATTTTTGAAATGACACATTTGGCAAAAAACGAAGAAAACAGCAGTACTGACCCCATTCAAATACACGTAGCTAATTAGATATTGTCAGTATCCAAATGACAATTTCGTGTAAAATGTCTTATTTTGTCTTAAATACACGGCTTTTGGCTGAACCACTCTCAGGCTATGTTAGCACATCTATGACAATGACAAAGGTACCAAAATCTGAATTTTGAAATCTGAAAGCTTTAATTAATCTGACCTCGTCATACATTTATCAAAATGCTAACTTTTGTGTTTTACACTTCTTTTAATAATAGCCGCGTGAGTAATCGGTAGTTCGTCAGAATCTTCTGTTTATTTTCTTACGGCATTATTCATGCATGCATTGATGATATACAAATACCACCTCACGCTCAGAAGATTTAACAATAGTTTCAATAATGCATAGCAATATTCCAAGAAAGGAGGTCGAAGCCATTCTCACAGGGAAAATATTATTTTCGTGGGAGATTCGCGATATTAATTAGATTGTACGTGCAAAAACAATGCATACCAATGTCAACAGTCTTTTTGTGGATGATTTATTTACGTTCAATTTTGGTGATATCGTGCTTCTTGCCTGTTGATGGCGTGAACTAGGCGCCTTTTAAAGGAAAAGGTTCTTAACCTGAAAAACAGTAGTATATTGTTCTTACTTGTTTCTTGTTTATATTCTTCTTACTCAACATGTTCGTAGAAGACCCTTAGAAATCCAGTAAAATATATGAAAATGTTTTAAATTCTCACGCCAAATTCAGATTATTTCGTGATTTTTTTTTTTTTACTGCCCTATTTAGCAGAACATTATTATAAACTATACTAAATTTCCGGTGAATAGTTTTCTTTAAAGCCACACTTTCAAGAGAGAAAAAAACAGATCATCTTGAAATGAGAGTATAAACTAATCAGTAGATACCAGTAGTAGCTGGCCTAGGGGAAAGCCCATATTTATCAAGATTCATTGCTACTCAAAAATGGTGTTTCTTTCACCAATCACTCTCTTTCTCCAGGAAACAGGCTTATTTCTGATCTGTTCCACTTTATTGACAGATTTGTTGTTTTATCAATCAAACTACAGCAAGTCTTTAATACACCCAAAATCTCCTTTGTTGCTCTATTAAAATAACACATTATTGGCTTTTGCAAACCTCCTTTTGAAGCACGACGACCAACACATGGAGAGCTTACAAACTCTCTTCATATATCTGTAAAGAGTAAACTCAGTTGCTTTCTCCTTTATAATCATCAAAAACCCATGATCTATTAATAGACCATTCTGTCACATTACAACACTTCCTGTGGGTATTCCCATTATGATGTCATATTCACTTTACATTATCAGAGATTCCCCTAATGGTGCAAGGTACACTGGACATTAAGAGCAGGGGATTTTCCAAGCAATCCAAAATTAGATATGATTCAATATGTTTTGAGCAACTTGATGCATGAAAGGGATTTCCACAAATGTCTCATGAAATAGATTTTAATTGTAAACAAAGATAAATAATCAAATTAAATTACTCAGGCCACATCACAACACCAATTCACCAACTATAGGGCCTACTATTAAGATTAACTTACAATACTATTTATAAATACAATGTTAAACCGTGTCCATTCTACACTGTTATGTATTTCACTTCCTCATCCTCGAGCATATAAACATCTCAAAAAAGTAGCTAACCACCCCCTTAAATAATGGCCATTATTCAAAAACGAGCGAGTGTATTACAAAGCTGTAAAATGCGTGGGAAGCAGAATTTATTTCTGCGCATTTTTGACAGCAATAAAACACAGGTCAATTTAATGTAGTGAGGTCGAGATTTGAAAGTTGCACTTACAACACTGAACACAAAAACACTCTGATTACATTACACAGATTTCCTTCCATTATACTGAATACAAATCAATAGAATTTACTGCAACTTTGAAATCTTGGCTAACATTGATTTAAATGTACGCTGTGGCGTCAAATGAGGTGTCAAAATGCGCAGAAATAAATTCTGCTTCCAACGCATTTTACAGAATTTGTAATACAAAGGGGTTAGTTACCTTTTTTTGAGATGTTTATCTCACGCAATTCCGGATTAATAGGTACTCTTACTGTAATTATAGCAGTCAGTATATTCAGTGATTATTCAGTCTGTGGTGAGTGTAATATAAACGCCATACCACTTCGGATAATTGTGGGACCTTCCTTTGCACTCACATCACACTGTATTTTAGTGCAAAATGACGCGGTAACTAACGCCGGGATAATGCTGATAATTAAAGGTCTATTCCGTGATCCCAGCGAATGTGTAACGAAGTTAATATTGTTTATAAATTGCCTGTGAGGTGAAGGATTCCTCATAAAAATTGTCATTAGGTATTTTTGCTATGAAAAAAAAAGAAAAAAACCGAGGAAAACAGCCATATGGACAAAGTTGAAGCTCCATTCAAATAGTGAAGCTAATTTCTCTACTTAAGAATAGAAATTAGAAATTCATGTAAAATGTCTAATGTGTCACGGACGGCTTAACCACCAGCAAACTATCTTAGCTAATATAATATATGACACTTACCTCGACCTTGACCTAAGGCGTCGGCACGGGTGGATCCCTCTACCTTGCCATCTGTGTCATGATGCTTTGCCAGGTTGTCCTCTTTTGCTAGCTTTCCAGCTTCCACCAGGGTTGAGGAGTCTGTTTTGATGCAATCTGTCCATCTCTTTGCGGTTCTTCATTTTGGTCGTTGTGGTCGTATGCTTGCTTCCAGGAGAATTTTTGGATATCTTGTGTTGTGTTTGGCATTCTTTGGATGTGTCCAAAGAACGGCAGTCCTTTCTTAGTTACTCTGTTTAAACGAATCTAGCGATTGGCGGATGACACTAACAAAGGTGCCAAAATCTGAATTTCGAGATGAGCAACTCACTGAATGGGCCTTTGAGCCTAATGAGTTTCAATCCTACTCATCTCTGTCACATATCTTATGTGATATAGAATCTAAACTTGGTATTTAAAACTCTCACATCGACAATTGGTATAATTGGAGGCAATTGAAAGAAATTATTTACACAATGATGCCATTTAGAATAACACATTGACTTTCATTATATGAAAATGTAGAGGAGTGCATTTTAACATCCATTTTTTGTGCGTGTAAGGTGTATGTACACTTTATTCAATGTTTACGTGAAAGGTTATCTAACCTTTACGCTATTAGACCATACAAATCCATACTGCAAGGCATTGCCAAACTACATTATCCCCTTCGGACACGAAGGAAGATGGCTCGATCAAAAAAAAAATTGTTATGCTTATTATAACTATTGTGGATAGTGATTTGTGAAAAACTAAAAAAAGAATAGTTACCTCATCAATTATGCAAATTAGGGCATGGGTACAATTGTACACATTGTGACTAAGTGACAACGTTTACAATGATTTTTTGGATACAATTGTACACATTATGACTAAGTAATGGCAGTAAAACTTGGTAACATATGTGAAGCAACAAACTTTAACCCTTTGTTTCTTTTTTCTGTTGTCTTCATACGTCCGTATCTGTAGGCTCTAATAACTGTCATTAATTTGGTATAAAATGCTAATAAACAGTTCTTGTCTTTGGAGAGACCGAGAAAGACATCACACTTAATAAACTTGATTTCTGAGACTAACTATCTCTGTAATAATAGGCCTACAGAGTGGTTTTGACAAAAAATGTATACAGAGCAAATTATAAACTGAATGGAAGTATTAACAAAAGAGTTAAAAATTACTTATAATGATGTACAAAGTATACTAAATAACTCCTATATATTGATAAGATTAGTCACACTGTGTACAACTGAACACAATATATTTACAAGGTGAGACACACTGTGTACAATTGTACACACCATTTAAAAAAAATTCTACACCACATATGTTTGAAGCATTTGATCAAAAATAGTGTTCCATGTTTTCTACAGGTCTTACACTAACCCCCTGACTAGAATTTAGCTTGTCCACAATGATATTTCATATAAAATTAAAAAGGGAAAGTACATGTCTTCTGGCAACGTGCTGTAGTGGGTGATGCCCTCTTAGAGTATGAAAAGTGACATTCAGTTAGGCGAGGGCGCTCTGCACTGGAGGATAGCATATGAATACACACTTGTGCACATGGTGTTTGCTTGCAGTAATAAGCTTCCCCTGGTATACAGGGAGCAATAGAAGTCCATGTGTACAATTGTACACAGTATGTACGAAGGGGACGCACAAAATCGTAGCCCAGCGACTGAATTTTTGTATAGGATATTGTGAGAGGTTTTACCACGTAAGTTCCTGATCCCCACACTCCGTGTACATGCTGTATCCGTGGGTACTCATGCTTGTCGGCACATACCCCTTTTTCATCTCTTGCGCGAACTTTTCAGAGAAAAAGCACCTTTTATAGTTATTTTTGCTCTTCACAAATGTCCCTCTTTTGTTCAAAACGCGAACACTATTCAAAAATACGCAACGCGTGTGAGAAGTTCCAAGACTGAGTAAGGTTCAATATGAACAATTATTATTTCTGATTCATTATTTAATTATATTTTAACTGCATTATAGTGTGTAAATCTAGTAACAAATCGTATTAAACATACTTATTCAGTGCTACTCAAACGATTTATTCGTGCAAAAAACATGACATGTATTTTCAAAATCATTTTTACTCAGACACATGACGTGATAGCGCTTACTTCAATATTCTACCCTGCAGACCTAAATCAAAATATTTGATAAAATATATTTTATCATGCAACGTACATATGAAACGTTATTAATGGGCGACTTTTCGGTGTTATTCCCCTTACGGTAAAATTATAAGAAAAAACACAATAACTGTGATGTCATACGTACATACAAATCACCAAAGGGGTGATTAAAACTATTAACCTACATAGATAATCCCAAAGGGAACAGTTACTTAAAACATAAAAACAAAACAACAGTTATCCTGATAAATATTATAAAGTATTCAACATCAAAAATATTCACCTCAAATGTGTGTGTCAAATCCTAAATCTCTATTATTAACGCCTGTAAAAATGTTATGAATAATGACTTTAAAATGAATAGCAGATTGAAGTATTAATTATATGCATGATCAGGCGTGATCATCACCTCTGTATCCTTAAGGGTATATGTCCTACTTTTAGTTTTAGCGTTTGTTAAGGGATCTAAAATGAGCGTTTATTGCGTTTCGATAGTATTTTTTGTGGCACATGAGAGCACCTCAGACCTATCGAATTGTATTCTGAATACGAAGCATGTCTTTCTGATATCAAATAATTTTCATTTTTGAAAATCACAATATAATACAAATTTTATGACAAATTATAAAAATTTGATATTTTTCGAATTTTGATATATAACAGTCCTCGAAGTAAATTATATAAATCTAATGATATATTCTTAAAGTGTATGTAGCAGGGAGGAAAAAAGTCAATTGAAAATTTTGACCTTTCATATTGAAGATATGGATTTTTTTCCCAAAAAGACCTAATTTTTTTGGTGTTTTGGGAAAAAAATCCATATCTTCAATACGAAAGGTCAAAATTTTCAATTGATCGTCGGTTTTTTTCCACCTACATACACTTTAAGTATAAATCATCAAATTTATAAAGTTTACTTCAAGTACTGTTAAATATCAAAAATATCAATTTTTAATGATTTGCCATATAATGTGTATTAAATTGCGAATTTCAAAATTCAAAATTATTTGATATTAGAATGACATTCTTCGTATTCAGAATGCAATTCGATATGTCTGATGTGCTCTAATGTCCTAAAATAAATACTGTCCAAACGTTCATACCCCAGCCCTTAAGAAACCACGGAATACTTTATGGTTTCTTCTTAATTCGCATCATATCATGTTAAGGTTATGATATACCTATGGGAAACTCCAAGTATCAGGAGCACGTGTAGCTTTCAAGCCTGTTGAATGCACTCCAATTTGCTCTCAGTTGCTTCTAGCTTGTTTAGCCCGGAGGATGATTTTAAAGATTTATACTACGTTGATGAACGACGGACGATTAATTTTAACCAATGAGGTAGAGCGCTTGTTGCTGCGTTGAGAAAAACATGCTACCTCATTAGTCAAGACCAATCGCTCGTCATAAGCTGAAAGTCTCAAATTTGTGGAACTGTTATATAGGTCGAAGTTTTATATACTTTTTTAAAGGAAGCCTATTGACACGTTCCGCGGCAAAGATCGCATCGCAAGATTCCTCGCGATATTTTGCCTTTGCACATTAAAGACGTCTTGTAAAGTCTGCATAAAAAGTAACGCAGATGTTATAAATACGCCTATAGCTTCAGAACTAATTATTTTTTCACAATATTTCAACATAGAGAAGGATGATTTATTTACACGCATTTTGATACCCCATTTGTCAAATGTCGTTCAACATTAACAACGCAAGCCCAATAGTGCTTTTAAAGAAATATACCCGAAAGTTGCAGTTAACAGCGATCAATGGTTATTATGCCAGCACTGGAGCACGTAAAGCACGTCATTATCTTCGCACTTTACTTCAAATCAATACAAATAGCTGCAACTTTTATATTCGGGTATCTTTGTTTCAAAACACTGATGTATTAGTAATATTGAACAAAACTTGACAAATTGGGTATCAAAATGCGCGTAAATAAATCATCCTTCTTTTTATGTTAAAATATTGTGAAAACAATTATTGGTTCTGAAGCTATAACCGTATTTATAACAGCTGCGTTACTTCTTGTGCAGACTTTATTATTCGGAAACTTGGGCTGTCAACAAGCACGGGCTGGTTTTTCGCAATGGGTACTCTCAGTGTAGTAAAAACTATTTAAAAATATGAAGAGTTAGGTTTCAAAAGGCGCTAACTCCAACGGCTGCTTTGTGTAAAATTCATTTGAAGACATTCCTCACAGTAGCAGTAACCTAACCAATCTAATAACATTGGCTCACTAGAATAGTTATAACAAATTTTGGCTACCCTCTGAACTGTATCTATTGTTATGCAATATGACTATTATCTCGTGGGAAGGAGTTTAGGTACAAATCGACATCCGGTAGCGTAACCCTAAAGGTGCGTATTAGCTTTGATTGCACACAATTCTTGTGTTTTGCATGCCACCACACACGCGAGTTTCAAGCTGTATTGGGCGAAATCAATTCCCTTTTCGTCTCCGTAGATAATAATATGACCACTTTTCGTGATTTGACGAACACTATGTCTTCTACTTTTTGGCGACACTGGTTAGTATATTTCGATGCTAGTCCACCAAGCTCTATGCAATTGAATACATGAATACAAAACCCACCCAAGTCCATGGGAAGTGATTTTGAGAGAAAACCTGTCTATCATTTTAATTCCTTCAGTTAGATTTACCTGGTCAATATGGTAAGTTTTACGTGCAAATGAGTGGATTAACCTGTATTAGGTATGACGATTAGCATTTCAGGGACATCGTGGGGTTCATTTTAAATTTTGGACTTGGGTGGTTTTTTGAATCATATACAAAGACAACAATGTTAGAATGAGATTACCACCAGTGTTTGAAATAAGCACTTATCCTCTTGTCCTCTTGTCCAAATATCACTGGCGACAACCATATTGAGCTATGTACTTATCCACCTGGACAACCACTCTTTGGATTTTTTGCATTCAAAAACATGACATATATATTTTGGGGACAACCAAAATGTTTTGAGGACAAGCAGAATTCATGCTTTAGTTGTCCTCGGGACAACTTCCATATTTTCCTCATTTCGAACACTGATTACCACTAGTAAGATAATACAAAATAAAGCACACAGGTATGTATAATGTTGATAAGCATTCTGCCATGTAATATAAACCACACACTTTCCTTTATTAAACCCATTTTTTTTTTCTTCAAAAGTCACTCTCCAGCAATGAATGTGTTACAAGTGGACTTTTATACATACTGGATTTCAATCAATGTGTTACAAGACTCAAATCATGGAATTGGGTGGTTCTTTCATACATGCTATTTTTCACATGCTCAATAGACACAGAGGATGAATTTGAGTTGTTCTTTCATACATATGACAGGCCTATGTATAGCAACAATTTCCCATGCTTAACTCAATTTAGCCAACGTATAGACTTGGGTGGGTTTTGTATTCATATATTCAATTACAAACCACGAAAGACGGGTGATCTGCTAGTATTTTAAAAGATCATTTATATTGGACGTCTTTTTAGGAGTGGTATCCGCTCCCGCTTTCCACCTAAAACATCAAAATTGTCGAGCCTTTCTTTAAACTATGAAATGTCAGCGAACACAGGAATAATGCTGACAATCAAGTCTGGTGCTTGAGGCCCACTCATCTTTGTCAAATTTGAATTTTATAAATAATCTACACTTGGTATTTTCAACTCTCACATTATGACACCATAATTGACGTCATAAACCAAAATTGGTATAATTGTAACCAATTGAAAGAAATAATGTATATACAATGATACCAATTAGAATCAATTAGAATAACATATGGCATTTATTACAGAACGTAAGGCAGTTGCAACAACCCACATAATTGGTGAGATGCGGTACAACCTAGAAAGGTGCAAAATAGTATGTGAAATATTTTATCGTGAAATATTACAGTAACACGTGTATTAACAACAAAACTACATTTTCGATTCCCCACAAAAACAATTAAAGGATTTTTTTTTACTAAATAACATATGTATTATTATGTAACACGTATGAGCCTTTTAATGTTCTGACTCTGTTTAAGATCATGTGCTTAAATGTCTTGCACTGGACACTGTGACTGATTTTAACACGAAAAAAGTCACACCATTCCGCTTGTATGGTTAGTCTGGTCTGATCACGTTTTCCATTACAGTGAACTTTCATAAACAGTTATATTAATTATTTCATGTATATAGGGTGCCTCAATGGAATGAGGTACATAACTTAAAAATATCGTCAGTAAAATTACAGTTTCCATAAAGATTCAAAAACCATGGCGTGTCTGCTTTAAAATGGTGCAAAAATCATCAAAATTCGTTCACGCGTCATTGAAGTAATCGGGATTGTACAAATAGACACATTTTGGACCTTTCCATTCCAATGAAGCAAATACATATCAACAAATTTAAAGAGGCACGAAAATTTTCCATTTCCAGTATTTTCTTGTGATCAAATAATATTATTTGGTTTTATTGAAAAATTAAATTATTATTACTGATTTATTATTTATCTGCGGTACATTATACTGTAATAATATATTAATAAATTGTATTTAGTATGTGCTACTGAAACGGATTTGTTCATGCAAAACATGACATCAATAACATTTTCAAACTCATTTTTACCCACAGACACATGACGTGATAGCGTGTTACTTCGATATTCCACCCTGCAGACGTAATCAAAATATGTGGCATAAATATATTTGATATGTAACTTTTGAATAACATTTTGAAATGATATTGATAAATGGCCGACTTTTTGGTGTTATTTCCCTTGCGAGAAAATTATAAGAAGAAAAAAAACAATGACTGTGATGTCATATAGTATATACAAACCACCAAAGGGGTAATTAAAAACTATTAACCCACATAGATAATCCCAAAGGGAACAGTTAACTAAACAGAAAAACAACAGTTATCCTGATAAATATTATAAATATTCAATATAAAAAATATTCACCTCAAATGTGTGTCAAATCCTAAATCTCTATTATTACCGTTATTTTATGAATATGTCTTTAAAAAGAATAGTATATTAAAGAATTAATTGTATGCCTCGTCAGGCGTGATCATCACCTCTTTATCCTTACGGGTATATGCCCTACTTGTAGTTCCAGCGTTTGTTAAGAAACCAAGATATACTTATGATTTACCCTTAAGTTGCATCATATCATATGATATGCCTATGGGAGACTGCAAGTGTCAAGAGCACGTGTAGCTTTCAAGCATGTTGAATGCATTCAAATTTGCTCTCAGTTGCTTTTAGCATGTTTAGCATGTTTAGACGGTAAGATGATTTTAAAGGATACTCTTAAGCTGAATTTACACTCCGGTGATGAGCGATGAGCGATTAGGTTTAACCAATGAGGTCGATGTTGCGTTGGGAAAAGCGCGCTAAAATCGCTCATCGTTCAGGAAGGAAGTGTAAATTCAGCTGGAAGTCTCACATTTGCGGAACTGTTATATAGGTCGAATTTTTCACGCGGTTCAACAGGTATTCACGCATTTCGCAGTAAGGATCTATTTTACGTTTTCGCATAACAGACGTCTGGTATTATTCCAAACTTTGATTCAGCTGACAAGGGCTGTTTTCTTTCATTTTTCACAACAGGTATCATCTTTAGAAAGTTATAAATATGTTTTCTTTTCAGTTCCAAACTTCTACATATTTACATCTAAATCATATAAATACCGTATTCCTTCCTAATGCCTGAACAACACGACAACCAACACAAGGAGAGCTTACAAACTCTCTTCATATATCTGTAAAGAACAAACTCAGTTGTTTTCTCCTTGATCTATTAATAGACCATTCTGTCACATTACAACACTTCCTGTGGGTATTCCCCATATGATGTCATATCTACTTTACATTATCAGGGATTCCCCTAATGGTGCAAGATACACTGAACATTTTAGAGAGCACGGGATTTTCCAAACAATCCAAAATTAGATATGAGAGGGATTTCCCCAAATGTCTCATGAAAGTTTAATTTTAAACAAAGATAAATAATCAAATTAAATTACTCATGGTACATCACAACACCAATTCACCAACTATACTATTAAGATTAACTTACAATAATATTTATAAATACAATGTTAAACCGTGTCCATTCTACACTGTTATGTATTTCACTCACTGATCCTATGGCAGATATCAATTCATCCTCTCCATAAAAAGTATCTTTAATCTAATAAATGGGTAATATAGTTGTCTACTATCCACTGATATCACATTACCAGGTAATGGCTAACAAGTTACTATTCAGACGCACCATTGGGATTTTAAATTGAATTGAAAAAGTAATATCATGTGGAACTCATCTATTTGACGAGAATAGATCATTTGGGGTTAATTCAAAAGATTAAAGTAGATGTGCACCATGTAATAAAGTTATATATAGGTGCAAGCTCAGTCTGCAAGCTGACGATCTCGAGCATATCTCACACAGTTCCGGATTAATAGGTGCTCCTACTGTACTATTAGCAGTATAGGTATATTTTCAGTGATTATTGGACGTCTGTGGTGTGAGTGTAATATAAACGCCGTAAGATACGCACCCTTGTTTTTGACAGGAACGCGTACGACAACTTCCGAAACTGAGTAAGGCTCAATATGAACTATAATTTCTGATTCATTATTTAAGTATATTTTTATCTGCATACATGCTGTATCAAAATGATTGGCACCCATCAGTTTTTGGTGTTTAATTGACAAGCTGCTTTTTCAATATACAACATTGGATCATCTTCAAATGCCCAGAATTTATAGTCCTATGACATTTTATAGCATTCATCTGCAAATAAGGTAGCTCTTGTTTCATTTTGACATGGCAGTCTTGTCCTTGATCACTGGAAGCTGATGGTACCAATCATTTTGATAGAACCTGTAGTGTATAGTTATAATAACAAATCGTATTTAGCCCCCGTTCAGTGCTACTCAAACGATTTATTCATGCAAAAACATGACATATATTTTCAAAATCATTTTTATTCAGACACATGACGTGATAGCGCTTACTTCAATATTCTACCCTGCAGATCTAATCAAAATATGTGATAAAAATATATTTTATCATGTAACGTACATATTAATGGCCGACTTTTCGGTGTTATTCCACTTGCGGTAGAATTATAAGAGAAAAAAAAACGCGATAAACTGTGATGTCATACGTACATACAAACCACCAAACGGGTAATTAGAACTATTAACCTACATAGATAAATCCCAAAGGGAACAGTTACCTAAAATATAAAAACAACAGTTATCCTGATAATGATTATAAAGTATTCAACATCAAAAATATTCACCTCAAATGTGTGTCAAATCCTAAATCTCTATTATTAACGCCTGTAAAAATGTTATGAATAATGACTTTAAAAGAATAGCAGATTGAAGTATTAATTATATGCATGATCAGGCGTGATCATCACCTCTGTATCCTTAAGGGTATATGTCCTACTTTTAGTTTTAGTGTTTGTTGAGAAACCACGAAATATTTTATGGTTTCTTCTTAATTTGCATCATATATTAAGGTTATGATATACCTATGGGAAACTCCAAGTATCAGGAGCACGTGTAGCTTTCAAGCCTGTTGAATGCACTTCAGTTTGCTCTCAGTTGCTTCTAGCAAGTTTAGCCCGTAGGATGATTTTAAAGATTTATACTACGGTGATGAACGACGAGCGATTAGTTTTTAACCAATGAGGTAGAGCGCTGAGAAAAACATGCTACTTCATTGGTCAAAACCAATCGCTCGTCATCAGCTGAAAATCTCAAATTGGTGGAACTGTTATATAGGTCGAACTTTTATATACTTTTTTAAAGGTAGCCTTTTGACACGTTCCGCGACAAAGATCGCATCGCAAGGGTCCTCGTGATATTTTGCCTTTACACATTAAAGACGTCTTGTATTATTCGGAAACTTTGATTGGGCTGTCAACAAGCACGGGCGGGTTTTTCTCAATGGGCTATTCCATTTAAAATCCACACTCCCCCTGTGGAAGATTTTGGAAATATCTTCCACAGAGGGAATGTGAATTTCAAATGGAATTAACACATTTGCAGCTCCATTTGAAACTAATCTTCCCTCAGGGGAAGAGTCATGTTGAATCTTTCTCAGAGGGTGTATAAAATTCAACTGGAGCTGCCTAATGTGCTCATTCCATCTGAAATTCATACTCCCTCTGTGGAAGATATTTCCAAAATCTTCCACAGGGGTAGTGTGGATTTTAAATGGAATAGCCCAATGTAATAAAAACTATTCAAAAATATGAAGAATTTGGTTTCAAAAGGCGCTAACTACAATGGCTGCTTTGTTTAAAATTCATTTGAAGATATTCCTAAGAGTAGCAGTAACCAACCAATCTAATAACATTGGATCACTAGAATAGTTATAAAAAAATTTGGTTACCCTCTGAACTGTATCTATTGTTATGCAATATGACTATTATCTCGTGGGAAGAAGTTTACCCAGTGGGCACAGGTTAGGATTTCGACGTTGAATCAACGTTGATACAACGTCGAAGTTTCAACCTAACCTGATTTCAACCTGATTTCAACCTAGACGTTAGTTGAAATCGGGTTGAAATTTCAACGTTGATACAACGTTGAAATTTCAACCTGATTTCAACTAACCTCTAGGTTGAAATCGGTTGAAATCAGGTTGAAGTCCATCAGGTTGAGGTCCATTTGCAAATACAACGTGATTTCAACCTGATTTCAACGTCAAAATTGATTTCGACGTCGAAATTTCAACCTGATTTCAACGTGATTTCAACGTCAGTTGTGCCCACTTAGTAGGTACAAATCGACATCCGGTTGCGTAACCCTAAAGGTGCGTATTAGCTTCGCTTGCACACAATTCTTGTGTGTTGCATGCCACCACACACACGAGTTTCAAGCTGTTTTGGGCGAAATCAATTCCCTTTTCGTCTCCGTAGATAATAATATGACCACTTTCTCGTGATTTGACGAACACTATGTCTTCTACTTTTTGGCGACACTGGTTAGTATATGAAGAGCTTTGTTTCAAAACCCCTTACATCCACTTTTGACTTTTTGAGAAAAACAGCTTTTTTATTTGTGCAAGTATTACTTGCTCGATTTGATTCAATTTGGGTTCGGATAAAGTGTTGATGAATAGAAACTAAAAAAAACAAAATAAGATTACCCCTTTTCTAGAAACCACCTTTGAAATCAAATTTGAGCCCATTTGTTTGCACTACTTTATGTAACTTGACTAATGCTTTCAAAATCAAAAAGAAAAATTGAATTATCTCATTTACTTTTTTAATTATGAATTTTTAATTAAATCCGGGAAAATAACGTTCTTGAGCCTTTCCGAAGCTACAGCTTTCGTTAATTACAACTTGTTTTTCAAACATAGTGACCCAAAAATAGTTCCTTTTGGTTTTAATAGTTAAAGAACATTCAAGGCTACTATTACACATCAAGAAATTATTTTCCTAAAATTTTATATTCATTTTAAGTTCAGATTTCCGGAAATTCCCTAAGATTTCCCAAAAGGGAATATACGATATCTCCGGAAGCAGAAACAGGTCTCTTCATATTTCGATGCTAGTCCACCAAGCTCTATGCAATTACAAACCACGAATGGCGGCGTCTGATCTGCTAGTATTTTAAAAGAGTATTGATATTGGACGTCTTTTTAGGAGTGATATCCGCGCCGCTTTCCACCTAAAACATCAAAATTGTTGAGCCTTTCTTTCCACTATGAAATGTCAGCGAACACTGGAATAATGCTGACAATCAAGTCTGGTGCTTGAGGCCCACTCATCTTTGTCAAATTTGTATTTTGTAAATATTCTAAACTTGGTATTTTCAACTCTCACCTTATGACACCATAGTGACGTCATAAACGAAAATTGGTATAATTGTAACCAATTGTAAGAAATAATGTACCTACAATTATACAATTAGAATAACATATGATATTTATTACAGAACGTAAGGCTGTTACAGCAACCCGCATAATTGGTGAGATGCGGTACAACCCCACCTCAGTAAGCATGGTAAGAAAGGTGCAAATAATATGTGAAATATTTTATCGTAAAATGGAAACAATAACACATGTATATCAATACCAAATCTTCATTAAAAAAAAAAAAACTATTTGCTTAAAAATTAAAGGTTATTTTTAAACTAAATAACATATGTATTATTATGTAACACGTATGAGTCTTTTAATGTTCTGACTCTGTTCAAGATCATGTGCTTAAACGTCTTGCACTGGACACTATGAGTGATTTTAACACGAAAATAGTCACCCCATTCCGCTTGATAATTTATGGTTAGTCTAGTCTATAGGGTGCCTCGATAAAAATAGGCCCTTTGAAATGAGGTACATAACTTAAAATTATCGGCAATAAAATTTCCATAAAGATTCAAAAACCATGACGTGTCTGCTTTAAAATGGTGCAAAAATCATCAGAATCGCGTCATTGAATATTTTGAAGTAATCGGGATTGTACAAATAGACACATTTTCTGGACCTTTCCATACGCTGGCGAAGTTACGTAATAATCGGATTAACTACCATAGCAATAGGTGAAAACAATTTTTTAATATACCGCGCTGCACTGATACGTTCACGCGGTACCTCTTCACATTGAACCATATCATGCTGATTCCTTGCGCCTGTAAGATTAGTATCTTTGAAAAGACCAGTATTGTATTCAATCTGTGATTGCAGACATAAACAGGTGATGAGTGTAACCTGCTTGTAGTGCAGCGCGATATGTTCAAAATTGTTTTCACCTATTGCTATGGTAATTAATCCGATTAATTACGTAACTTCGCCAGCGTATTCCAATGAAGCAAATACACATTAACAATAATGTAGCAGAAAGAAATTTAAAGAGGCACGCAAGGAAAGAATGCAATGCAATGTACGACTTAGACATTGAACCACCGCTGCATTTCGTTTTTATTTTTCATCTTATTTGGTTTCATTGAAAAAAAAGCCTCAGAAATGATTTGCCATGTTACAATTGGTACAGTTATTTTTGCTGATTTATTATTTATCTGCGGTACAGTGAACTGTAATAATATATTAATAAATTAATATAATTTAGTATATGCTACTGAAACTGATTTGTTCCTGCAAAAAATATGACATCAATAATATTTTCAACTCATTTTTTTACCTACACACACATGACGTGAAAGCGTTACTTCGATATTCCACCCTGCAGACGTAATCAAAATATGTGACATAAATATATTTGATCATGTAACTTTTGAATAAAATATTGAAATGATATTGATAAATGGCCGACTTTTTGGTGTTATTCACCTTGCGGTAGAATTATGAGAAAAAACGCAATAACTGTGATATCATATGTACATACAAACCACCAAAAGGATTAATTAAAAACTATTAACCCACATAGATAATTCCAAAGGGAACAGTTACCTAAACAGAAAAACATCAGTTATTCTGATAAATATTATAAATAAAAAAAAAAAAAAATATTCACCTCAAATGTGTGTCAAATCCTAAATCTCTATATTATTACCCTCTATTATTTAAATTTTATGGATATGTCTTTAAAAAGAATAGTAGCATTAATTGTATGCCTCGCCAGGCGTGATCATCACCTCTTTATCCTTACGGGTATATGCCCTACTTGTAGTTCCATCGTTTGTTAAGAAACCAAGATATACTTATGATTTACCCTTAAGTTGCATCATATCATATGATATACCTATAGGAGACTGCAAGTGTCAGGAGCACGTGTAGCTTTCAAGCATGTTGAATGCATTCAAATTTGTTCTCAGTTGCTTTTATCATGTTTAGCATGTTTAGACGGTAAGATGATTTTAAAGGATACACTCCCGTGATGAGCGAAGAGCGATTAGGTTTCAACCAATGAGGTCGTTGTTGCGTCGGAAAAAGCGCGCTAAAAATCGCTCGTCGTTCATCAACGGAGTGTAAATTCAGCTGAAAGTCTCAAATTTGCGGAACTATTATATAGGTCGAACTTTTCACGTGTAGTTCAACAGGTATCACTAGCACACCCAGTTTTCCTGGTTGTACCAATATTTTCCCTTGATGTTCCCTTGCATGCAATCCTTTTCTATCATGGCGTATCCTCTTTGTGGGACAGCGTCAGGAAAAGCAAGGACAAAAATCATGACAAACAAGGAAATCTGTTTTTAGAATCCTTTTATTGCTAACGTTTTTCCGTGTCATTCCTGGTTAATGATTTGAAGTAGCGTAAATGCAAATACCAATTATTGGCTATGCAAAGGAAGAGTTAAGGGGTGTGGTATGAGCGTTTGGACAGTATTTTTTGTGGGACATGAGAGCACATCAGACATATCGAATTACATTCTGAATACGAAGAATGTCCTTCTGATATCAAATAATTTAGTAGATTTTTCGAAATTCACGATATAATACACATTTTATGGCAAGTGATATTTTTGATACTTAACAGTCCTCGAAGTAAACTGTATCAATCCAATGATATACTTAAAGTAATGTAAACCCAATTACCACTTATGCCATATAGTTTAGTTTCATCATTTCAATTTTATTCATAATACACATAAAAACAGATAAATTGAAAAGAATACATTTAAGGCCAGAGAGGAGGGTTGAGAAGGTACATGACCAGGCTCAAACATCCGCAGGCATATTAAACAACAGGACAATACAACATATAAATGCAGTTTATAAAGGAATACAACAATAATATTATATATACTAGGCGGTTACCCGTATTTGGCGGTTCTCGGCTGTCGCGATTACCTGGCTGATGGTGACTGTACCCACCAATTTTTATGCCCATAGGACAGTTGTTACTAATTTGACCTCAGATGACCCCTTGTGACCTCGAAATGACCTTCCAAAATTTGGCTCTAAATGTTGACTGTACCCACCACGTTTCATGCCCATACAACAGTTTTTAGTAATTTGACCTTGGATGACCCCAAAATGACCGTCAAACAATTTGACTCTAAAAGTTGACTGTACCCACCAAGTTTCATGCCCATACAACATTTTTTACTATTTTGACCTCAGATGACCCCTGGGTGATCCCGGATGACCCCAAAATGACCGTCCAAAATTTGACTCTAAAAGTTGACTGTACCCACCAAGTTTCATGCCCATACGACAGTTTTTACTAATTTGACCTCAGATGACCCCTGGATGACCTCGGGTGATCTTGGCCCACTTACCGAAACAAACTTGTTCTGTCTGAGGTCCAGATGCACTCACCCACCAAGTTTGAGGAACGTGCGTCCCCTAGTCTCCGAGAAAATAGGCGGAAAACAGTTGTTACTAATTTGACCTCAGATGACCCCTGGGTGACCTTGACCCACTAACCAATACAAACTTGTTCCGTCTTAGGTCAAGACCTACCCACCAAGTTGCATGCCCATATGAGTTTTTACTAATTTGACCCCTAGGTGACCTCTGGTGACCTTGACCCACTAACCAATACAAACTTGTTCTGTCCCGGGTCAAGACACACCCACCCGTCAAGTTTGAGGAACGTGCGACCCCCAGTCTCTGAGAAAAACAGTTTTTACTAATTTGACCCCTGGATGACCTCAGGTGACCTTGACCCACTAACCAATACAAACTTGTTCTGCCTGGGATCAAGCTGCACCCACCCACCAAGTTTGAGGAACGTGCGACCCCTAGTCTCCGAGAAAATAGGCGGACAGACAGACAGACAGACAGACAGAGGCACAGAGTCACAGACTACCAGTATTATTATATAGATGTTATATAAGGGGCTGTGCAATAATTATGAGCCCTGGGGGAGGGTAAAATTGGGGGGGGGCAAGAGCCAGAAAGGGGGGGAAGCATTTTGGGCAGGCCGCGAGGGCGGGGGCAAGCGATATTTGGCACACATTCATGGGGCGCCTTTTTAATAAAACGCTCTAAAAGGCTTAGGAAAACAGTACGGAAACGCTTAAATATATGCAAATTTTCCTGCTCGCTGCGCTCGCAACAGGTATATAGACCATTTAAGGTTTGTAAATTGGGATCCCAAAAATTTGGCATGCGCAAGGGGGGGGGGGCAAAGAATTTTTGCCAGGCAAGCGATTTTTGGCAGGCCGAGAGGGGGGGGCAAGCGATTTTTGGCGAGCCGTTTGAAATTTTACCCCCGGGGCTCATAATTATTGCACAGCCCCTAACAAAAGAGCATTTCACGACTCCATGTAATCCTCTTTAATAGCCACTCATCTTGTAATCCGTTATGAGGATGTTTTAGGAATTCTCGGGAGTGGTGAATGTGTGTTTAGCGTTAGCGTTTTTCTGATCAGGAACCATCAGGAATAACAATGAACAAAGGGGAACTACGATGACCTCCCAGGCAAATCAAGAAATAAAATTGGCACAATCAGGAATCGGCTGTGCTAGTGTATTCACGCATTCTATTTTGTGTTTTCGCATAAGAGACGTCTGGTATTATTCCAATCTTTGATTCAACTGAGAAACGGGGCGTTTACTTTCATTTTTCACAACAGGTATCACCTTTAGAAAGTTATATGGTTTCCTTTCAGTTCCAAACTTCTACATAATTATTTACAACGTACTTTTTGACTAAATCATACAATTTTAGTTTTATCATTTGAGGTGTAAAGATGCCAAAAACATTCGTTCCGGTCGCTAATAATATAGCAAGACAAAATGCCAAAATTCCGTGCAAACAGGAGTATTCTTTATGCTTCTGCTATTGTATTTACAAGATAACAAAGCCAAACTTGTCATAGACACATACAACAACTTTAACTACAATACTTTAAAGTATTATTTAGAATTTTCAACATGATATAATATTGTGAGAGATTCATACTGATTTTTGTTTTCTTGAGTTTTTTTTATCATTATTATTATTTTTCGGTTTTGTTTGTTTGTTTGTTTGGGTTTTTTTTATACAATAAATTTCATTTTAGTTTCATGGGAGATCTCGCGTTGTTTAGTCTCCACGGATACCATCTGTTAAAGCATTATGAAAATTGTTTGAAGTTTGAATGCTTTCTATCAAGTTGGAATAATCTTACGCATCATACAAGATAATTATTGTGTATACTAGATAGAACTTTCCTTTAGACAAAACTAAAAGACGCCACTGTATTTTATTTTTCTGTCATGACTGTAAGCCGATGACATATGTAGAGGGGGTAATTCATCGTAATCTACCCTGGAAGAGAGAGAGAACCGGATATTGTCTTCTACTACGTGTAGTGTCATAGACATTACTTTTTACGTTAAATAACAAGTGTTTAAACCAACAAATATAAAATATAAATAATAATAGATTTGAAAGTTTAGGGGCCTGAGCTTTCGATCCTAGCAGGATCTTTATCAAAGGCAAAGTGACAAGACAACACACAAATATGCATATATATAGTGACATGGACATAAAGGAAAAGGAAATTAGCAAGACAATAGAAGACATAAGTGGTTCCTGGGAACTATCAATTGGGGCAGGAAGTGGGATGTCATGAATGGAGATGAGAAGGATAAGGAAATGAATGAAGACAATGGGCTGAATAGAAAAATGAAAATGTGTGGTAAAAATAAAAACTACAAAAACATTATACATGATGATGGAAGTAAAAGGGAAATAAAAACTAAAATAATAAAGTGGATGGAAAATATAAATAACAAAATAGGAAGAAAAAAAATTGGGGGGGGTTGGAATATGATGATAATGAAAACCAAGTTAATCGTTTCCCTCTTGGATGTTGAGACCATGTGGCTGGATGGTACGTAGGCGCTTCATCCAGAATTTCTCCCTGCTGGCACGGACGGTGATTTGAAAAGTTTTATTTTATTAATTTCTTTGCACAAAATCTTTAATCCAGTCTTCGCTATTTTCTTGTTCGTTCATGCTGGAGACAGGCGTCTGTAATTAAAACAAAAACAAAGCAGAAAAATATCATTTGTTATTCTAAGAAAAACAAGTATTGTCACGGTAGCTGATGTATGACATAAGTTTCTATTATTGCAAAAATTTAAATATAAGTAGGGTCATGAATTTAATATGTATTCCGTGCAATTAACGTGTTGGGGTAAAGTTAACATTAATTTCGCGCAAGAAATTGGTTCTTTAAAACAATATATGCACGAAATTAATTTTGAATTATTGGCGCTTATCAGTGGTTACTGCATAGCATCATAAGAGCTGTGTGAGATCTGTGATTGATTTTTGTCAAAACCCTAAGTTTTCCCTTCATCCAATTAGACTGATTTGTTTTATATCGAACGAAAGCTAACACTTCCCCCTAAAAACACCTAGGTCAACAGATAACTCAAATCAATGTGTATAGCAAGGCGAATGTAGTAAATCTGTTGAAAACGACCTATCCCAGCACAATTTGTGACCAAAATGTAGGTTTTTAAAGTCAAAACCTCAAGTGTACTTTACAATATTTTTCAAATTTTATGTCATTAATTGAAAGAGCACACTTTATATTGCCCATATACTAGCCTCATTTTAATGAGCAATGGCCAATTTTCTTTAAATTGCAAATCTTGTGCAAAAAGTTAAAATTTTCGCCTGTTTTGTCATACGGTTGTAATTTCAATGAACTATGACTTTGCTAAAGAGCGCTTACAAATTGAAATGTAGTAAAAGTATACGGTATTCTATCGCTCCCTAAAGGAATAGGTCTACTTACATCTGTGATTTCATATAGAGACACTGTACCACTCACTGTGCTTGTTACAAGTAGCAGAGGTTTGTTGAGTGGGTTGTCTTTTGGGGAGATAAACCTGTGAACAAAGATAAAAAAATACGGTCGACAATAAATCACTTACACTGTTCTCCAAAAATAAACACCTCATAAATGTAGGCATGACTAGTAGGTCCTTTAAGTTGATTTAATGTTTGAACCATAGACTGGTAAGTTATACATTAGAAAATGGAAATTTGAATTGTAACTCTCTCTTTTCCTATGCACATTGTAGATCCTGTTTTTCACTTGTATAATGTTTTAGTTGTACCACTGTAATCTATTTTTGTATGCTGCTTTTTTGTTTTTTCCATGTGATTTCTTGTGATTTTTCTGTGATTTTTTGTTTTGATAATAAAAATACATGAAGATGAAAAAAAGTTACACATTAAATGTGAAGTAATTTTTTGTTCATTTTGTCCTTCATCAGATAATGCATCCATTTATCAAATTTGATGCAGAAAAAAAGTTGCATATTTTACATAGGAATTTCAAGTACTCACATCTATGCATTTATTTTAAGCACCTGTAATGACAAGAAGGTCAAGGTTGAAAACAAACAAATTGAATGTTTCTACTAATCTATAAAAGGCAAGGAGACACGAGGTCCCTTAAACTTAAGGGCGTCATTTTTTCCTATTCGTGAAAATAATATTTACTAATAGTCATACATTTCAAAGCTATATGAGTGTGTCTCTATAATGCATAATCATAACCAAGACAGATTTGAGCAAAATGAGTGAGCGAATATTATTAAAAAATACCTTAAATCCTCGGGATCAAGATCACCTAAATTCTCCTGATCTAGGAGATCGTCAAAGGTGTCACTAGTACCACCTGCTCGATATATAGATTCAAATACAGGGATGGCTGAGCTTGATGGAAAACTGTAGATCATAATACTGGGAGAACGATCGACTCCAACGAAAAGTAGCTTCCTACCATTGAGCTCACCAATCTCAAGTGTTTCACATTCTGGGCCCTACAAAGATGATAATCAATTGATGTTATTAATATAATATTTTCTATAATACTCCTATGCATCATTTGAATGTTGTAAAAGTTTATATTGAATGGTGAAATTACACATTTATAACGACATATGAAGAGACAGTATACCACCAATCAACGTTGTGTTCTTCTATATTTTTTATATTGGACTATTCCATTTGATATCCAAACACCTCCTTTGGAAAACCTGACTTTAATCTTCTACACAGGGGGTGTAGATTTCCAATGGAGTCACCCATTAAGGTAACCTTATTTGAAATTCACTCCCGTTGTGTGAAAGATTCAGGTCATGTCTACCATAGGGGTGCGATCTTTAAGTCAAATTAGTGAGTTTTTAATAAGCCAGCCAGACAATTGATCTTTTCTGTAAATCCCATAATTCCTTGCGATTAGACACCGGATGTCGATCGCACATCGTTTAGCGAACATCGCTTCTGCAGATTGCAAGTCAGCGTGACGATATCTAAGATCTGCTTCGAATGTCTTGCTTAAAGATGAGAGATGTGACCCAGTTCCTAGTGAGAAGGAATACGCAAGAAAGGAAGACCCAAACTCATTTGAACGGAGCTAAAGAATATTACTGGCTATTCTCGCAACGCACTCTATCGTATGATAGATTAGACAACGGTGCAAAACATTTATCTCATGGGTCACAAATGGCCAAACATGTAAATTAATAAGTAAAAATAGGGAGTAGCCGAGAGTTTTTGTGTGGAGTGCGGAATTTCCAAAAAGTGGACCTTTTTCCTAAATAAAGTCGCTTACATGCAAAACATTGGCCTTTTGTTGATTTATTCTATAATTTGGTCCTTCCTGGATATTACATGTCCAATGAAAAGTGAACCTTTTTGTCGCATCCGGCACCGCCTGGCTACGTCCCATCTTATGAAGGTTAAAATACTAACCTGATTGTCAGATCGTGAATCCATTAAGTCTTCAGGGGATTCCTCATCAGCTTCATCTGGTTTCGTATTCCCATTGAAAACCTTTGGGTAATATACCGCCATCATACGTTCAACTTCATCACCAGAGTCAAATACTAGAGAAAAGTCGCTGGTTTTGAATATGGAGAAACCTCGACTGCCAAACATGTAGAAATTGTCGTACAATGATGGGTTGAGGTGATTTTGGCCTTCGTTCTTACTCAGCCGAAGACGTCCTGCAAGATTTTCAATTACACGCAAGGATACCATTAGGCATAACGTCTAATTTGGTCCGATAGCGCTATCGGTGCCCCGATACGTACCGATGGCTCTTCCTATCGTGCCCTGTGCACGGTGCTTTCGTTTTATTTTAATTGAAAAAACACACGATAACTCTATGCAAATGTTAATTGTTATGCTTAAAATAATTTATTACACCACTATCAGGGTACGATAGAGTCATCAGCGCCTTACTGGGCACTGATGGCGCTATAGAGCAAAAATCAACGTGGTGCATAAGGCGTGAAAGCTGGTATTTTTTAAGAGTTTGGATGACGTGGTACAATATTATCCAAAGGATGCCTTGTACTAATTTTGCATTAATCATCTGTTATTTTACGCATCGCGGCAACACAAGGTTTACCAATACTAATTACAACGGGATGTGCAATATATTATCTGCTTTAAAGGATTGTCTTGTGTACTTTTTATACTGCAATTTCATAGAGGAACAAAAACATTCTCAACACCGGTTATCACGGTACTTGAAAATAGTACTATGGGTCGAGAGCAGGTTTTTGTCAAATCTGGGGAAATTGTCTATCCATTTACTCTGTGTCGAAAAGTGCCTTCCCCCTCTCCATTTGTCTTCCCTTTGTCCATTTATCCTGTACATCTTGTAAATAATTTTCTCTAGCTGTTTTACCCTATCAGCGAGACACATAATTATAATTACTGGATAACCCACTATATTTAACCATCTATTTATAAGTAATGAAGATTCCTATAGATACTCACCAAGTTTTGATTCTTTATCCAAGTTATTTGACATTTCGGAAGATACCAAATCGGAAAGTAAATCATCTGAAATTAAACACATTACAAATTCGTTGTGATTTCTGCATACTGACGAATAAGAGATCACTATAAACCGTCCCTATATAACATGTGTAGTGCCTTGCGCGATTCGCTAATCGCGAGTATGGCGACCATGGCAAAACACAAGCGGCTTTGCAATGCCATGACGAATATTAAATTACTATAAACCGTTCCTATATAACCGGTGAAGTTTCCTACGCGATTCGCCGATCGCGATTCGCGGATATGGTGACCATACAGACAAGTCTCTGCACTACCAATAATAAGCCCGTTCGCAATTCCAGATCATGGTGCATTATGGCGATTGAATTGGAGCTAAACACGATGAGGCTACTGTACATTTTCAATGGGGTGAACTTTGCATATAAACGTTTTGTACTGGAATTTCGCTGACAGTTTGGTCTTCATTCCTTCACAATATTTGTATTTCACAGGAAATATTAACATTATGTAGGAATGAATAAAAAAATGTTTTACAAAAATGTGTTTTTGAAGGCAGTGCAAAGTTCGTCGCCATTGCAAACGCACTCGTGTTTATCTCCTTAAAAAATCGGCAAATATTACCCATAATGCATCATGATTCTGGAATTGCGAAAGGGCTTATATCGTCACCCTCCGTACTATTATCATATACAAAGGCAATCTACCAAAACACGTTTCAAAACGTAAAAAGGGGCCAAGTTTAAAAAATCTTTCCTGTGTGGCTTTTCACCCTTTTTTAAACTTGGTCCCATTCAGTAAAGTGGTACCGTAATAACATGAAGAATGAGTCCTAATTTCTACATGCAACAATTAGGTTTAAGACTGTTCGAAAGCGGTGCAATATGACGTAGGCTATGTATTATCAAAAACATTTGAAGGTTTATGTTTCATTATATTGCGTGTTCATAAAGAGTAGTAGTAGAGTATTATATATACTTAGCAAATTGACTGTCTGTCAACCTGTTACATATTAGGCCTATAGGCCCTACATCTGTACATAAGGCGCAGGATCGCACAAGACGATGAAGAATTTAACAAAGTGAGTATTTTGCTACTTTTGCTTAAATCAAAATACATTATGACGTCTTTACGGAAAAACTTCAATCAAGCACGAACATTAATTAATTTACTCTACAAAATGAACACTGACAACTAAGAAAACAAACAAATAGCCTAAAGATGACTTCGTATGGGTCTTTAGAAACTTTCATAAATGGGACCAAGTTTAAAAAGGGTGAAAAGCCACACAGGAAAGATTTTTAAACTTGGCCCCTTTTACGTTTTGAAACGTGTTTTGGTAGATATTAATTCTTTTTTGAGGTAAAAAGATATTGCGCGGTAAGTGGTTCTTTGTAGCCATGCGAGGCGAAGTAGTTGGATATCCATATTTCGCGGTTAATGGTTCTTTGTAGCCCTGCAGGGTAAACTAGTTGGATATCCATATTTCGCGATGAGTGGTTTTTACAGCTTCGAGGGCAAACTAGTTGGATATCCATATTTTGCGGTTAGCAGTTTTTTTTTTTTTTTTTGGGGCCTATGTTCTATATCCTCATTTCGCGGTTAGTGGTTTTTAAACGACCCGTAACCACCCAATCAGCTGCATGGGGTAAAAGAATTATTAAAAAAAATAATAGATGAACCCTATAGTTTATATATGTATTTTCCTGTCATTTCCTGCAAACCTAATAAAGATATTTTGATAATTGAAAATAGTCTTTATCATAAATCGTATTGAAAGAGTCAACAAGCGTCAGGAATTATAATTTGCCATGGAACTTCGGTCATATTTTATTTGAAATATAACTGGATGTTAGGGTCTGCATGCATGGTATGCATAGTATGATGATATACAGACACTGACGTTTCCCTAAAACTATTAAGCAGCAAGTTGTGTATCACACCCATCATGGGTTCGAACCCCTTTATTGTATTTTATTGTTAAACCTGAATAGCGTGATTACTTTTGAATGAGCGGCAGCACACATATTTTGTTTGAGGATAGCTGGATCTATCTCCTTTTCCTCACATCTTCTCTGTAGTACAAAGCTGTCTTTTTATCCAGTGTTTAGACAATGTTTACTCAACCATTGCTATCAATGGATGTTGCCATTTTGACGACTTCTAACTTTTGAAATGCCCAAAATGAATCAATAAAACCGTGTATAAGATATTTGCGGGGATATTTGGGCGCGATTACAAAAAATTTGAGAATTAATGGGCACTTCTGGGTTGGGTATCTATAGAGGCCCTGCATGAAATTATTGATTGGCTCCAAACAAAGAATTTGAACCGGTGTCCTTCACCGTAGTTATGGCGGAGTACAGTCCATTCAATCAAATGTTGTCATCAACCTATTTGATCGTAGTGCAGGGTTATGTGTGTGAGACGAACTGTCACGGTAGATTGCAATCATGCTTTTGTTGAATGCATTTGAGTAGTCTGCCATATTTACGGGATGATACGTCACATGCAATGCCTCTATAGATTCTATAGAATTTAAGTATGATATATTTTCGATGGTAATATATTTTCACTTTCAAAGTTTGTAGTTTTCATAATTGCAATTTCTGAATATTATATAAAAGGTGGGAATAAGTCTATAAATGAAAGAGTATCGGGTCATTTTGAATGTTAATACATACGAAACGCCGGCGGTAGACACCAGCAATATCAGGGATTGCCGCGATTCTTGCAGTAGCTTTTATGAATAGAATACAATAGTGGATACAATAGCGGATACAATAGCGGAACAATAGAGCTCTCTTACGGGCAAATAAACCTCGTCGCGTTTTGCTAAATTTCACTTCTTCTTTTTCATGAACTAACCGTTATTTCATTAAGTAACCGTTATTTTTAAAACTTGGCAAAACCTCGACGCGAGGTTTTTAATTACAAATATTAAATCATTCAGCGTAATTTGTAAATTTTAAATATTTTATTGGGTTTGTTTTTACAAATTTAAGACAACAATTGCTTACTTTCAAAGAAGTATTCACCCCTCTCAAACTCGGCCCATTCTTGGCTTCCAGCTGCGTATTCTAACCCTTCTCCTTCGTTAGCTGTGATGAGGTAACCTTCACCTGAGACTTCGAAGTATTTGATGGCATCAGGCTGACGTAGACTGAATATGTCCCAATTTTGCAGCAACAGGCCTGAGAGAAATGCAAATGATCAGACAATTTGTAATAAATATAGTACATGTTTCAAGTAGCTGCGACATGATATATGTCCTACAAAACATTTGAAAGAGTCACGACTCTTACAAAAATATCGCCCAGTCTTAATTCATATACATATTGAGCCAGATTTTTATTTATATATATAATTATGACATACCAGAATCTTTGTCACTTGGATCTAACAGCAGAGAACTCCAAGATTTAGTACCAAGAGGATACAAATCTACTACTTTATTTGTGTTGATGTCAATTTCAGCAACGGCGTTATTTTCCTAACATAAGAAAAAAATATAAACAAATGATTGTTACAATTTGTAACATCATCGTAATAAAGAACAATCGACAGTGATGAATATTCAAAAGTATTATTAACCCTTTCATCCGGCATGCGAAAACACGCGCTTGCCGCTTATAATTTACGCCCAAACGACTCAAGCTAATCTTAGCTCCATCCTACCAAACAATTAGTGTACGTTTTACAGGTGCAATAGAACTTGTTATGTTGTGTAAATAACAATAATTTGAATTATTATTTATATCAGGCTTTTGAGCGATACAATAAAACTGTATATTGTACAATATTTTCAAAATACCCGGATGCAATACAATATTTCTTGAATATTGTACGCGTATCACGTACGCGTCGCGAGTTACCATGGTGACGGCACCAACACGCGTCATGATACAACAGCACAACAATACATTACAGACATCGTAACGGCTCACAGGAGATTTCGTACTGTATAAACAAGTAAAATCACTAACTTAATTCGCGGCAGTTCTGGATGATGATAACCTTAGGAAATATAATCCACATCTACAAATAAACCTATATATATAATTATTCCGAAATTGTCTTTGGGGAGTAAAGAGCAGAAAACAAGAAGGTCAAAAGGTAAGCTTACATTTACAATACACATTGGTTAAACTCGGTGGCTAGGTAAGCTTAAATTTTCATCTAATTACCGCATAGCAAAAGCCTGATATAAATAATAATAATAATAATATTGAATGGCTTATTTTCGTGTGATACAAGAATATATTGCACTCGATAGAAAAATATTGCAATCGTCTTCGACTCGTGCAATATTTTTCTATCTCGTGCAATATATTCTTGTATCACACTCAAAGCCATTCAATATTATATAATAATTGTCAATGACACCTACCTGTAGTGCAATGTACGCTTTAGCTTCGTCATAATTGAACGTTATGTACTCTGGTTCCAGGTTCTGTGAAAATGTACTTGGAACGCTGCTTATTTCACCCTTGTACGGCCAACGAACCCCATTGGCTTCGTAATTTCCTCCCCTGTAATAATAATGACGATAATAATAATAATAATGATGATGATGATGATAATAATCAGCCCATTCTCTACAAATTATGTGTATATAACACAAATGCACATGGCTAAATATTTTGCGTTTTATTTGCATTTTAAAGCTCAATGTTACATTAAATAACATTGAATCCTAACCCTAATCCTAAACTCTAAACCCTAAACCCTAACCCTACTTTTTTTTTTACTTTTTACCCCATAATTTCCCTCATTCTTCAAGCTCTGCCCTTTTTCGGGGGTTATAGTTTAACTTAAGCTTGTTGGATATCCATAATTCGCGGTTAGTGCTTCTTTCTAGCCCTGCGGGGCAAACTAGTTGGCTATCCACATTTCGCGGTTAGTGGTTCTTTTATTAACTTACTCTGAATTGAAGGCAGTGAAATCCAGATTGCTGACAGCATAGGAATCGCCAATCAACCTGATGATTGACACGGAGCCCTCTGGATTGACTAGATCATCATTGGCAGTATCTTCCCAGCCTTCTCCTTCATTGGCAACCAGGATTCGTTGACAGTCACTGGTGAATTTCAACATGTCTGGTTTAAAACCCACTTTGTACAGAAACAACAAGCATTTTTTATTATTAGTAAGGTTTATTTCAAACTCTAATTGCTAGAATTTACATCAAACACACCTAAAACAGACACAATGCAATATGAAGGCCGCAGCTTAATCAGCGCCAATATTGCAACATCGAAACACACAACTATACAGACATCAAACCCCACTCCACCGCCGTAGGCAATGAGGATAAAGTGCCTTGCCCAAGGACACAACACGTTGACATAAGTGGGGTTCGAACTCACAACCTATGGATTATGAGTCGAGCGCCTTAACCACTCGGCCACACGTGCTCCTCCATTCAACTCTGTATAATAGGTAGGCCTAGATCTAGTAATGTTAAACTATATTATTATCATTATAGAGACGAAGACTGAAGTTCCATAACATTTACTAGTACCAAAAAACATGAGAACAGAAAAGAAAGAAATACAAAACAGAGATTTTTACTTTCTGATCCTTTATTTTTGAGTAGTACTAATATACCGTAACACCACGTCTACAAGCATATAGTGCTTTTTGAGTGCTTTTGATGAAAGATGAATTAATCCAGCCGCCATCTAGCGACAAAAACATTATAGAGTTTGAGCAAATCAATTACCGATACAAAGAAGTACTATTGTAAGACCAATACATAATATTGGCATATTTTTACGGTATTATTTTTCTTACTGACATCTAACCAAACCAATGTTACATACCTGTGATTTTAAATCTAGCATATAGCCCATTGTATGCATTATAGGCATCATAAATAACAACTTGTCCGGGTTGGCTTGGGTCAGGAGCTTCCATTGCGACTCCTACCAAGGCTGGGCTTCCATTAGCAGGCATGCATACTTCAATATCATTGGCTATAGTTGACAGACGCTCAGCGTGGATGATAACAGGGTTGTCGAGTTGTTTAAAATCCACAACATGAATATAGCTATTACCTGGAAAACATGATAGTAAAATAAATTTTAAAATGCTCATCTAGTCTGGACTTATTGTTTATGCTGGCTAAAGTATCACGTCTCATGCCTAATGGGTTGGCGCTCAAATGTTGACCCGTGATTTAGTTGGAGTGACGTCACGAGCGAAAGTCGTCGACAGGTTGTGGCGTAGTCTCCTTCCTCGGTTAAGTGAAAGCGGCTCACGCCGGACAAAATGGCATCCTTCTTGGTCCCTCCCATTTCAGTGCCAGCCCATTAGGCCTGACGATGCATCTCGGATAGGACGTGCTACTGTAGTCAGCATAAATGTCCAGACGAGCACTTTAAATATTTTTAAAATCTATCTATAGAATACTTCAGTCTTCAGAATATTCACTAATAAACTGGCTGGAAAGTCTTCGAGTCATTAAAAAACAGGCAGGTAAACAAGAAATAAAAGTGCAATAGTGGTAGTTTTGCAATATTAGTCAACATAGTCTATCTTGCTATAATGTACAAAAGGAAGGGCTCAAAAGCATATGTGGCATTGTGTAGTGGGATGTGTGGAGTGTGTTTTTATATAGGGAGTGGGTATGTTAAGATGTTGGGGTGTATGGGTATGTAAAGGGGGTGTGTCGGGTTGTGTTTATATGGCATCTATTTTCACCGTGAACAATACACTTTTGGTTATGAGCTTAAATTCATAATACTAAAGACCGTGGACGTCCGTGGTATTTCATGTCTATGGTGCACAGCGACAACGCCTGGTAAATAATTATATTGTACAGGCAGGGAAACTAAATCAATACCAGGGATCAATACATGTGTATCTGCTATGCACGATTTGATATTCAGACGATAAATCTTTGGATACCGGGGTAGAAAATGATCCATATATCCCGTATTTTTTGGTTTTTAAAGAAGCCAATTGTAAGGCTTACACTTGAATATATGCGTTGAAAGAACACGATAGTCGTTAGCGAGCGTATTGACAAACAACTGTGCGTTTTGAAATCAAAAACTGACAAAACTTCAGAGATTTTATATGTGCAGAACAAAAAAAATAACAGCTGCCCTCATTCGTAAACACCAGGGTTACGGAACATAACACGGTACTAGCCACAGTGTAGACCACTGGTGGAAGCAGTCTAAGGCAGATGACGTACCAGGCTCACTGACATCTACAGAGATCAGTCACCAGGCCATTGTCAATAGCCTTAGTCGGATGTCCCTCGGCTTATTATGCGTCTCAAAAGTATTAAACAGGTCGGAACAAAATGGCCATGCGTGGCTGTTGAAGAACAAGTGGATTCGATCTACCATCATGGCGATTTCTGCCATGAAGATATCGGGGCGATGACACTGTGTGGTGTGGCGATTATTTGTCAGCTTTATCATGTATAAAAGTAAACGGTAATAGTGTGAAATGTCATACTTTCATGTTTTCCGTAAAATTAAATGCAAGTGTCCACTGCTGCGATTAGAGGTGCGTTTGTGAAGTGTATTTTATTTTATGAGGACAACCAGAGAGGGGAAGTCAACGTTGATAATTTTCTCTCGCTCTATAGTTAGCTCTCGCTCTATATATCCCTTTATAAGCCTTTTTGTGCAGCTATTAATACGATAACAATCAACAAACTTTATACAGTAAACAAAGAACACGCACACACCCCGTACTCGCGATTATGTAGAAATATATTACAATTATTTTGTGAGGACATCCAGAAACAGGAAAGACAACATTGATGTTTTACTTGCTTAAGGGGGTACTACACCCATTGATTTTTTTTTTGCATTTTTTGCATTTTGTGAAGAAATTACAAAAAAAAATTGGACAAAGTGGTATGCAAAATGAAGGGCAAATCTTCTCGTTTTATTGGTGGCATCGGTATCAACGTAGCTTACATGCTTTTAAAAGTAGAAGCCAAAAGGTGGTACATCACTGATGATTTAAATTCACTTCATTTTGGAAAGCTTACTAGGCCTATCAACGGATTTCGTTAAAATTTTGGATATGTGTTGCTAACACGTTAGGGAAATAAAGTTGATATGTAAAATGGGAATAAGTGGTTCCTGATTTCTTTTATGACTTCATGAACTTGGTGCTCCACAACTATCAAAAAAGGAACTGGTTACAATGCTTCTATTTTCAATGTTGAGCTATATTTTGTATTTTTAACTTGCGACATTATTTCACTGAAACATAATTAAGCCCCAGGTAACAGGTTACCACAACCATACTGCAGCAATGTTGAAAAAAATTGTATTTCTTGTCACCTATACCACCATATTGGGTAGTTTTCCGGGCATTGTCCCTTAATAGGCCCGTAAAATGGCGGCACTCCCTAGCTTACTGAAAAAAAGTACGCGAGTTCATGCAGAGGGTGCTGGACGTGATGACGTGAAAATTTGAACGGTTGAATGCCGGGCGGGCGGGCGTCGTATGAATAGGCCTATGAAATTTTATTTTTTATTTTATTTAAATTTATTTTTATTTTATTTGACAATAAACAAAAGTAAAAAAAGAAATAGGTCTAGACCTAGCCTATAGGCCTAAATAAAAGCAGGCCTATAGTTATAAAATATAAGTAAAATCAAATTATGAAACCGTAGGCCTAGGTCTAGACCTAGGCCTATATGCCTAAATTCCGTTAAACAAAAATAATGAATGGGCCTAAGACGGAATAAATGGTAGGGCCCTAAGCCCCCTTTTTATAATGATAACTAGGGCCTATTTCTTTCGTTTTAATATTCTATTATTAATTGGCCATTATTGGTTCTTAAACTTTTATTGGGCTTAAATATAGACGGAATAAATAGTATTTGTCATTAAATGTTAATAACATTCTATTTATTCCGTTGGAAAACACAAATAATAATGATCGAAAGGTCTACTCTTAATTTACACGGAATAAATTGCATTTGTAGGGCCTATAAATAAATAGCCTAAATGATCATTATACTAGGCCAATAGGCCTTACCCTCTATTGTCTAATTTATGCCCTAATGATAATAAATGCTATTTATTCCGTTGAAACAAACACAAAATATGAAGATCACATTAAATAGGTCACTTACTGTTATATGCCTAGGCATATGATGCTTGTGGACTCATGGACTTCAATAAAATATCCGGGTAATTTGCAATACACTCATGCATCGGGGCGGTCCACTGCACCAACACGAAGGGGTATTACATGTATGGTACAAACACGCAGCTTGTTGTTTGAGTACAAGAACATTCAGCAACTCTACCATGCATGCATGTCTAATATACGTGTTACGGTGAAAATGTGTTTCTGTACAGCTCAAGCAATGAGTGCACGTACACACATGCTGTTGAGTGCAGAGCTGTCATGGCTGTGTAGTACAACTTCAAGCATACCCGAGCCAACGTTCAAGAGTGCAATGCTGTGAATTAAGCTCTACATGTACGGTCTATGTCGTGTATGTTGTGTACGTGTTTTGCACAGGCATGACAAGCAGTGCGAGTACACACATGCTGTTGAGTGCAGAGCTGTTCAAGCATGTCAAGCCTACGTTCGCTACACAAAAGTTTGCGATTTTCTCGTCTGTATAAACAAGCCCCCTGGAACAAATAGGTCCGTCTAAAACAAATAGATCCGTAACCACTTCTTTCTTAACCTTCTTCCCCCAAAACTATCCTAGCCCTCTTTTTGCTGGTCATAAAATCCCCAAAAGAAATCCCTTTTCTCACCCCTCTCGGGGCGGGTGTTAATTTAAGCTTGTTTGCTATTTTTATTTTGGTCGGACGCTATATATTAGTCCCTTAATAGGCCCGTCCTATGGAGCTTCAACACGTAAAAATCACCAATACGGGCTTATTAAGGGACTAATATAAGTGTGTTGGATATCGTCAAGCTTTATATTAGTCCCTTAATAGGCCCGTCCTATGGAGCTTCAACACGTAAAAATCACCAATACGGGCTTATTAAGGGACTAATATAAGTGTGTTGGATATCGTCAAGCTTTATATTAGTCCCCTAATAGGCCCGTCCTATGGAGCTTCAACACGTTAAAATCACCAATACGGGCTTATTAAGGGACTAATATAAGTGTGTTGGATATCGTCAAGCTTTATATTAGTCCCTTAATAGGCCCGTCCTATGGAGTTTCAACACGTAAAAACTACCAATACGGGCTTATTAAGGGACTAATATATTATTATTATTATTAAACGACACTTATAGAGCGCTATATTAAAATTGTCAAAGCGCTTTACAATAAAAACATTAAAATGCAGATACAAGAATATACATCAAACTATATCTTAAAAAGTACATAATTATTAAGAAATATACATGATATACATATTAAAATCACATGAAAAATATACATTAAAAATTTAAGTAAAACCAAAGAACTAATGAGTGTGGCAAGAAAATCAAAATAAACATGAAACCTGGCGAAAATGAGGCAAACCCCTTCTGTCAACGTATTTAAGAAACAAATCCCTATACAGGTGGGAAGAGGTACGTTTTTAGGTGCTTCTTAAACACGTTGACAGAAGGTGCAAAACGAAGATGACCTGGAAGTGCGTTCCAGTGGCGTGGGCCAGCCGAACAGAAGGCGTTGTCACCCATGGATCGTGAAGTGCGCGGAACATGAAGCAAATAGTTATTGCTGGATCGCATGTTATCTCTACCAGGAACGTAGAGGACGAGGTGATCCGACAAGTAGGCCGGAGCTACATCATGCAGAGCTTTGAACACTAGCAGCAGCACTTTGAAGATGATCCTTTCGGCAACTGGCAGCCAGTGAAGGTCTCTAAGCAAAGGTGCAGATGGTTCCAGTCTATTGCATTTGTAGACAACTTTGGCGGCTCTATTTTGAAGCCTCTGCAGTTGTTTCCTATCCTTTGCCGAAATGCCAAGTAGAAGTGAGTTCGCATAGTCAAGTCTAGACAAAATGAGAGACCTAGCAAGATGGTGACAGCTTTCAGTTGTGATATACCTCCGAATTCTGTACATGTTTCTGAGATGAAAGTTCACTGATTTAGTGAGTGATTTCACATGAGCATTCATGGACATTGTTTGATCGAAGACAACTCCAAGGTTCTTAATGGTCGAAGAGGGTCTAATGTCCATATTACCAATTTTGATAGATACAGTCTGTAACTTCTTTAGATTATGAGACGAACCTGCTACAAAAAACTCCGTTTTGGAGTCATTGAGCTTCAACAAATTCGTCATCATCCATTGCCGAATAGCATTGATACAAGACGATAATCTGGATAAGGCAAGTTCAGCAGCACCAGCAATCTTTGGGTCAAAGGAAAAGTACAGCTGCACGTCGTCAGCATAAATGTGATAGCAAATCCCAAACTCTCTGATAATATGTCCAATGCAGTAGGTGTAAAGAACAAAGAAGAGTGGTCCAAGGACCGATCCTTGTGGTAGTCCGTAATTCAGATCATATTTTTCAGATGATACAGCACCTACTGAAACGCGAAAGTTTCTGCTCTGTAGATAGCTTTTAATCCAGTTAAGAGCCATACCAGTGATGTTGAATGTGCGTGACAAGCGGTTTAGAAGGATGACGTGGTCTACCGTGTCGAAAGCGGCAGAGAGGTCAAGAAGCACTACAAACACAGCTCTGCCGCAATCCATGTCTTTCAATATGTCTGTTTTGACCCTTAGCAGTGCCGTTTCGGTACTATGCCTAGCCCTGTACGCCGACTGAAACTCTTCCTGGAGACCATGAGACTGAAGGTGTTCTTGGAGTTGAACAGAAGCAATTTTCTCCATGATTTTGGAGTAATAGCTTAAGTTGGAGACAGGACGATAATTCTGTAAGACATTCTTGTCAAGAGAAGGATTTTTTAAGACCGGACAAACTACAGCCTCACGCAGTGCGTGTGGAAACTCACCACTACTGAACGATTTGTTAACAAGGACTGTAAGGACATTGCACAAAACATCAATATTATCTTTAAAGAGCCACACTGGAAGTGTATCAAGGATACATGACTTGTTAGCAGAGTTTAGAACAGACTTTTTGATGACTTCAGCACTAACAGGCTTAAAACTGTCAAATACCTGTACACTATCATCACACAGAATGTCACTAGGATTACTTACACTACTACGTGTGCCACTATTGACACAGAATTCTTGTCTAATTTTAGCAACTTTGTTGATAAAAAATCTGGCAAATGATTCACTCAACTCTAAGGCTGAGTCGCAACATGGTAAAGACTTGGCATATAGCGTCTGACCATAATAAAAATAATACAATAGCAAACAAGTTTATATTAATACCGTGTCCCGGAGGGACGAGAAAAGGGGATTTCTTTTGGGGGATATATTTTCCAGCAAAAGAGGGGCTAGGATAGTTTTGGGGGGAAGAAGGTTAAGCAAGAAGTGGTTACGGATCTATTTGTTTCAGACGGGCCTATTTGTTCCAGGGGACTTATTTGTTCTGACGGACTTATTTAAATTGGAAGTCGGCAAGCCTACAAGAAATCAAATGTTATTTCATAATTAATTATTACGGTCCTATGGAATAAGGAATAAATGCTATGTTCATAAGATAAAAAATGTGTAATCGTGCTATTTATTCCGTTTGAAATTGAAAGGTCTGAGCTTAGAAGTAGGCCTAATTATGATAATTATGTCCTTATAAATTCTACGGAATAAATGCTATATACTTATAGGACAAATATAATTTTTTATATAATCATGCTATTTATTCCGTTGGAATTGGAAAGGGCTAAGCCTGCAAGAATTATATATAGGCCTATATATATTTTTTTATAAACAATTATGCTCATTATTATTTCCTGATATATCTACGGAATAAATGCTATTATGTTCATATGGCAAACATGTGTGATCATGCTATTTATTCCGTTTGAAGTGGAAAGGGCTAAACCTACAAGTAGGGCCTAATTATGAAAATAATTATTCTAATAAAGTCTACGGAATAAATGCCATGCTATTTATTCCGTATAAATTGAAAAGAACTAAGCATATGAGAATTATTATATATATAATTTTTTAAATATTGGTCATTATTTCATGATGATAATATCTACGGAATAAATGCTATAATGTTCATAGGACAATCATGTGTAGGCCTATTACTAATCATGCTATTTATTCCGTTTAAATTGGAAAGCGCTATAGTTAATGAAAATGGTCATTATTGTTTTCATATGTCTACGGAATAAATGCCATGTTCATATATTTATTTATTAGATTATTTATTAACATATTTACTTAGTTTATTTATTTATAATATTAATTAAATAAATTATATTTATTAAATGTAGGCCTATTGATTAAAATATTTATTAAATCGTTTATTTATTCATTAAAATATTCATTTATTTATTTATGAATTTATTAAAATTCTTTATATATTTATTTCATTACTTCGTTATTTATTATATGTATTTATCAAAATAGGCCTATTTATCAAATCTTTTATTAAATTATTAATTAATTTATTTAGCAATTTATTATTATATTAAATAAATTTAAAAAAATTAAATCATTTATTTAGCTATTTTATTTTATTATTTTTTAATTATTTATTAAATTATTAATTTATTTATTTAGACCTATTATTTATTTAGGCCTATTATTTATTTATTTATTTATTTATTTATTTATTTATTTATTTATTTATTTATTTATTTATTTATTTAATTATAATTATTTATTTAATCATTTATTAAATCATTATTTTATTCACGCTGCGCGGTGTGCTGTGCAGGGCGCGTCGTAGCGCGACCTTTGCTTTGAGTGCGCCGTACAATACGCGTATATTTTCAGTAAGCTAGGGGGTCTTTATTTTATACGGGCTTTTTAGAGGACAATGCCGCTTTAAGCTTAACGTTTGTGATTTTGGTAACTATTTTATATTTATTTGTGAAATCCGTCTCAACTAGGCATTCTAAATTGTACTCACCATTTACATCCCAAGGTATATTAGTATATCCACCTTGCACTTCTCGATATATATCCAGTTAAAGACAGAATATCAAAATTATTCCTCATTATGATATCACAGACTCTTACATGTGTATTCAAAATTGATGCTTAAATTTGACCTGAAGTCCTGAACCAATTGACCTATAACCTGACATACGGTGACCTAATAGCCTTTTCTTCTCCTAACAACACATTATATAATCAAATTGACTAATGACTATTCATCCATTGTGTAAGTGTTTATTTAATTTATTCAGTGTTATATATTTTGCATGCACCACTATAGATTTTCTATAGAGAGTATAACAAAGGATTTAATGTATTCTATTCATGTACCCTACTTGAACATGTTGAAAAGAATAAATTATAGTTTGTTATGAAACACAGATCTGATCATCTGAGTTACTAGGATACACAGTAAACAAAAAATATATAGGGCTAAAATGACTTACTACAATGTGTAAAAGCATTTTTTTTCTTCTTTTTTTTTTAATTTCACATGATCCGTGCATATATCGCCTAGCTATAAATGAAACAATATTTTTTTAGACCAATCAAACCAATATATGGGTGTAGTATGCCCTTAAAGAGGTTATGATCTGTACGATCGTCATGTAGTGCGTTTTGGGTGAGTAGTTTGTGTGCATGTGGTGTGATATGTATTTGGGGTGGGTGGGGTGCGTATGTGGGTGGTATTGGAGTGCGTGTTTCTTATTAACGATGTTGGTTTATTTTGTGAAGACATCCAGAAACAGGAACGACAACGTTAATTTCTTATACTTGCTTTAATGGCAACCAGCATCTGTACGATCTTATGTTGGGTGTGTATGTTTGTGTGCATATGGTATAGTAGGCCCTATGTAAAACTATATGTGAGAAGGGGTGGGTGTGGTGGGGTGTGTAGGTTTATTTTGTGAAGCCATCCAGAAACAGGAAAATCAGCATTGACGTTTCCATGCTTAAAGCGGCTAGCCTCTGTATCTGTATACAGATATATGTAACATCGTTTCGTGCAAAAGTAGCTTTCCAATTTGGAGTGAAATTAAAGTGGGACAGCGAGGGTCAGAAATAATGTAGGTAGCTGGGTTTCCAAAATAACGTTCCACAATCAAGATATCGATAATATAACAAAACAGTTTTATTGTCATGTTAGATTCGCTAAAATGTTCCCCAAAACTGGATTCTAAAATTTAATCGGTACTGCATTTGGTTCTGATAAATGGCGACATAATTTCTTGATCGGTTTGTAGCACAATACAAAAAAGGAGAAAGCAATCACTCGGTGTGTTTTAGGGGACACACGTTTGTATAAAAAACAATAACAAGAACACGTTTTGATCTTGGTGCGTAAAAAGGATGTAAATGTAGGATATTAAAACGGATTCTAACAACTATGTATAAACTGGGATATTTGGTGTTAGAGAACAAGTTTATATATTATCTTGTATACGTTTTTATAATATCCATAAAGTGCCTAGTATTTTATGTGCGACCTTCAAGTAAGGTGTATAGGAGGGTGCTGGGTTTTTCGAAAAAGTGTTTAGGGCGATTTCTTGACTCAACTAATGCTATATTTACATCGCACGTTATACTCGTGCCATACACTCTTTTCATGTGCATAAATAGATAAATATCATCAATTTTTAAATACTTAAAAGTATTAAGCAAAATTATTAAACATGGGGGATACCGAATTTGTAATATGTTTTTAAAGTATTTGCCGACGGAAAAAGTGTCTATCGACGGAACCGCTTACAATATAATCACAAAGTTGAACAAAATAGACAATTTTGCTGCACTATAGTCTCGTGTTGTTTACCGTTTTTTATTCAAATGTACGGGAACACTACCCGCTGTATAGAGGCTTACTGTCTACACGCTGTTATGCCAGCGAGGTGGTTACGTGCGTATTTATAAATACGTATTTATAAATATAGCATACTGTAAGATATTCTCCTATTTGTTCTGTAGGCCTATACAGGTCCAATTGAAAATTACAAGGAAAAGATAATAATACAAGAAATCAAATATTGTTTTTTTATAAAGCATGGGCTTGAATGAATGTGGTTATGTTGCAAGAAGAGCAATGTGTTTTATTTTGTTCCGTTCCAAGTTTGCATGGAGACTTTTTCATCATAAGATGTGAAGATCGTTTTCAGCAGGAGATCGAAGAAACTTAGTTCTTTCAGAATGAATATATTATATACATTTTGCGGAAGATTCATCAAGTTTGATATGAAAGAGCTTCCTTAACGCAAGCTATGTAGATGAGAGTAGAGGTTTTAAATAAGTGCTAATAAACTGGAAATCGGTACACATATATGTAGGCCTATAACAAGGTTTTCTATTCCGCTAAAAACTGAAACAAAACAATTACAAAAGTATGTGTTTTTGCGCCAAGAAACATTTGTGACGTGTCATGTCAAAAGGAGACACTTTTGGGCAGGTTATCAATTTTGAGGTTTTTACATATCTTAAATATAGAGATATTTTGCTCCACAACGCCGTTTTCCCCAATGAAAATTCCTTAGCGAAGATATTGAGTTCGTAAGTTATGGTATTATAAAATTGGAAATTGAGATATCGGCCTTTAAAATATTATTGACATGTTGAGAGTAGGAATTACCTGGCAAAATGTCTCAAAAGCTACAAGATGCCAGTTATATTCCGGTCTGAAACTATCAGACAATATTTTAAACATTAATAACATCACAAATTCGCAACAAACCCAAATTGTGAAAAAATCACCCCCAGGTAGATTTTTGGCTATTTCTCCATTTACGATCCTGCCCAAAAGTGTCTCCTTTTGACATGACACGCAGGGACGGATTTAAGCAGTGGCCCGGTGGCCCGGGGCCAGTGAATTTTGCGTCGGGCCAGTAAACTTCCAACAATGCTGGCCCGGCGGGCCACTAGATTTTTGAGCCTAAACACTTACGAGACAAGATATCAGTGATGGTCATATTTACAGTTGTCTGCTCTTCCTGTCACTTTAAAATTATATCTTTATTCAATGTTTTTTTTTGTATAATATTTATATTCTTATTCTTGCGTTGCTAGCAAGTTGGAAATATACGGCCGCTTTTTACGATGATAGCAGGCCTATGTACTACTTAGCTCTTCCATGCGCTACATAATTATATCTGATGATGATAGTGATACCGTAAATACCGCCTAGTTTGAAACTTTCGGAACTAATAAAAGCAGGACTACTGACTGAACTTGTCAGTTCAAAACAAATTAAAATGTTAAGGTTTGCTTGACTTTAAGGGCTCGGACAGTGATGTTTCCACATATTTTTGTGGGACCTGAGAGCACATCAGACATATCGAATTGCATTTTGAAAACGAGGAATATCAAATAATTTTGATTTTTTGATATTTGCGATATGATACACATTGTATGATGACAGATGATTAAAAATTGTTTTTTTTTTTTTGCAGTAAAACATATTGAAAAAGCCGGGCCAGTAAATTTATTGCAGGGCCACTAGATTTGCCATTTCACTGGCCCGGAGGGCCAGTAGAAAACTGAAACCTAAGTCTGTCCCTGATGACACGTCACATTTATGCCTTCATCTTACCTGCGCCATAATACAGCATGTTTGTTGTATCCATTACGCCCTGTTCCACTGCTCCCACGTCGATCCCAAACTCCGGATCACCATCTTTCTGATAAGCATATGGAATGTAGACAGTAGAAATCGGTTTCAATCCCGCTACTGTATTACTGATGCCATTATCACAACCGCCAGTGACTAACATTGCAGAAACTATCACCACTGCTAAATGTGCTTTAAATAATTCCATTTTGAATGGAAAAGATAAGTTAAATAAAACTGGTAGAAAATGACTAGAAAATTATGTAAAAATAGTTCTTTGGATTAAATCGCTCTCCAGAATGAAGCCAGCGTCTAAATTATTCGCTTTATATAATATTATTGTGATATAACACGTATTAGCGTGTTTATTTAATATCACTTTTACATATTTGACTTTCGATTATGACCGATAAGGGTTACTGATAATAGTCTAGCTTAAAGAATCACTCTATGTCCATGTGATTCAGTGCATGCAATTCTGGGATACAGTGTACACCACCTTCCAGATTTTCTTTCGTCATTTGCTAAAAGCCTGTTTCTGCTGGGTTCTTTCTTTCTTTATTTCTCTCTCCCTCTTTCTTCTGCTGCTTTATCTTCTTATCTTCTTCTTCATCATCATCTTCTTCTTCCTTATTTTTGCTTCTTTATCTTCTTCTTTTTCATGAAAAGAGCGGTATTGTGTTTAATCTATGAGTGCACACATACACAGGCATATGACAGGTGATGAGTGCAGCACTTATAGTGCAGGACAATACATTCAAAAATTGTTTTCACCTATCGCTATGGTAATTAATCCTGTTACATCACTACTTTTACGGGGAATAACCAGTGTCCAAAGTTGTGCAAAGAATTGAAATCAAAGGTCATAATGGTCATTTCCGGTATGCATCCAAATACCTTAAAAATAATTATGTAACTGGATTAATTACCATAGGAATAGATCAAAACAATTTTTGAATGTATTGCCTTGCACTATAATCAGGTTGCACTTATCACCTGTCATCTCTGTGTATGTGTGCAATCATATTGAATACAATATCGCTCTTTTCAAAGACGCTAATCGTACAGGTGCGAGTGAAACGTACATGGACTCAGCACAATCCAGGTCCATGCCTATTATAATATACAGGGTGTAACAATAAAATTTGTACAATTGCATTTTCACTTCTCAGGAACAAACTAAAAGAGTTAAAGCACAAATGTTATATGCAATGCAATCAGTAATATCTTGGCTAAAAGAAGAAGTTTAGTTGGTCTCTTTACTAGATTGGGTTCAAAAGTTATGTCCGATTAATTAAATCGTCCAGAAAACGTGTTGGGCCACTTTTGCCACGTTTGTGCATATCAAGTTTGAACCGCGTAGATATGCTTATCGTGCATTAAACATCAAAGAATTGACACAAAAGAATTATAAGTGGTGTTTCTTCGTATAATTAACACCAACTTAATAATAATATGATATTACTTTAAACTCTATAAATGAAGTCATGAAAATTCTTTCAAATTAATTTATAGATAAAGTAATGTCTCATATCCCTGAGATATCATTGGTAAAACTGAGAACAGTTTTTGCATCCATAAGTACAAAACAATACAATTTTGAAATTAAGTTCAGCTGGGCTTCTAGCTGTTCTGGGTCGACCACTATTGCCAGCATTTCTGTTAACAAATTTCTCATACTTTTTACATACTTCTCATAGTTATATGTAATTGTATGCCTTGATGGAAGACGGGATCTTATGGTTACTGCTTGACTCCATGTGCTACCGAATGTCACAACCATAAAAATACGCTCTTCCAACGAGAATTAGGGTTGAAGTTGTTGAGCTGCAGCCACGATTTCTAGTAAATGAGGTTGTTATTTCAGTGCTTAGTTGTGACTTTCAAAAACTCAAGAAGCTATTCTATTATGTAATCATTCCTACCACTTCGAATACCCCATTGTTTAAAACTACCTATTATAAGAGCACCGTCCAGGCTGGTCCATGGTTCAACTCTATATTCAGTCACTTTTGTTACACTTAGACAAAAGTGGCCCATGCAGTTTTAAGACTAGGTTACATAATTGGCCATATCTTCACTTGTATACCATCAATTTTATTGGAACAAAGCTTATCTGGTGGCTAAAGAAATTATCTTGATAGACATATAAATATCAAACCAAGACATAAGCGGCATCCTTGTGTCATTTTATTTTCAAAATTGTACAAATTTTATTGTTACACCCTGTATGCGTTGATAAGTCTATGGTGCGATACAGAGGCAGAGTGTACGTCTAGTGCAGGGCAAAACATTGACCCCATGGTAATTAATCCTGTTATATCACTAGGCCAACTTATAGACGAATCCGACGAGCCAAGTGATGGTCAGAATTTAGTCGGCCATTACTGGCTCCCGTCTGCACCAAACTGGTATTGTTACAGCCCAATTGGGTGGATAAAGTCGGCTTAAAAATTGATGTTGAATGGTATTGTGTTGTAAACTTTCATCTTTCTTTTGTCTACGTGTAACACGGGTGATGGAATGCAGTTTAATACCCCCGCCAAGGCCACATCATTTCACATTTTAGGTGTAAAGGGGGCAGCTATGGCTGCCATTTAGATGTAGGAATGCATGAAATTGGATTCGTCTGTATAGCGAATCGACTATTCACCAGCGAAGTGTTACGTGTAATCCGATTATCAATATAATGTCAACTGGATCGCGCTTTTGAGTTCTGCACCACGATCGAAATGATCGCAACACAAAGTCTATGGCATGCACCACACGTTCCAAAAGATGCGTGATCCTGTTACCAAGGAGTGCAACCACTTCGCTGGCGAATTGCTACAGGTCGCGCTCTTCGAGCACAAATCATATCTAGTCAACTCCTCAATATCACTTACACCTATTTGATTGTCGCTATAAATGACCGATAAAGGATTTATCGATAAGTGTCTGGTAAACCTCACTCTATATGTCCATGTGACTAAGTGATGTTCGTGCGATGTATAATCTCGTCTACATTGCTGTCTCATGATAAATTTTTGTAAACTCATCCACGTTAACTAATTCATTTTCTTTATTGTTCATCAAGAAATGACAAAAAACAACTATAGCACTCTTAGAAAAAACTGTTTTAAGTGAACCTAAAATGGTTCTTGAGCTGTCCTGTATACGGAACCTTGAATGGTTCTACATCTACAAATAACAGAGAATGGTTCTGGAATGGTTAGAACGAACCATTTCAGAGCTACAGAGCCAAGTCTATGGTTTTAGATTAAAAGACTTTTGAACATTCGTAACATGGGGTGGGTTGAAGAAATAATTTCCTCTGGTTTTAGAAAAGGCCTGTAATAACGGTTCCCTAAATGCGTTGTACGTACGCGAAAGAATAAAGGTTTATGTTTGTCTTCAAGAAATTGTGATGTCGCGTGTAGATCAACCAGCAGGGATTCCGCAATTGTTATTTATTTATCCATTTTTAGCCATTCCATTTATACCTCCGATTGCAGGAAAATCATCACTATTCTTTGGGAATTAATAATGTTATCCTGTTTTGTCATAAAACATTCAATCGTAATCCTTTATTTGAAACTCCAATGTTGATATTTGACCATGTTTTTTGGAAACAAAAGGCCGAAAATCATGCATTAATTGATAGGTGTATAGTGACAATCAAGTATAACTTAAAGACGTGTATGTATATACATAGGTCTACTATACACTCTTATGTTAGCAAGCATAATTATTTTCTATTCTGAAGCGGAGTTATGGTTGGTTAACGGTTGAACTCTGCTCCTTCAACAAAATGGTACCTTTTTCGGTTCTACATGTGTCTCTTTTTTCACTTTGCTGGTAACAAATACCAAACAGTCATAATTGGCGGTCATTTCAAATCATCCCCAAGTCAACGAAGTTCATGAATGTCCTCTCATTGTTCATGTTGTTGGTTATACAAACCTAAACAAAATACAATGCTTTGTAACCCACCACTTGAACAGGATTTAGCCAAAGCAAACAAAGACTAGAGCTATTTAAGAATTCTATAGACATAGGTAGAAGCTTATTATCCTCTTCAGCAATAGGATTATTGATTGGTTTAAAAGATGTTTGACTGGCGCTATCAAAATGAGATATATGTCGCACCAAATTGAGGTGCCTATGAATAAGATCTTCATGCACCTTTTACACTATAACCCAGAATACAATTTGCCGACTTTACGTGGTGTACGGCCACATATTATTTTATCATCACTATCAACTTTAATCTCGTCTTCTATTGTATCGTGTTAAGCACGGACTCCTTATCGTAATAATTACATATTTGGTTTTTGATTATGAATGGAAAAGTGATACGATCACTCAGCGTTATAATGGCTAAATGAATATTCAAGTTTCTGCAAGTAATGTCAGATTCAAAATCCTTGTGGTCGACTAATGCAAAAAAGTGTCTTTGTACACGATTTTAGGTCCTCTGGTTCAAAACTAAATTTTTCAAGATGGTGCCGGCCACCATCTTGGATTTCTGGCTGAAAATGATGCCGTAATGTCAAAATAATGTCAGAATCGGAATCCTTGTAGGGTCAATACGCCTATTCTCGGTCACACGCCTATTCTCGGTCAGTTAGCGATTTGAACAACCGCTGACGATCGTTGCTTTAATTTCAGCCGTGTCTTCCGAACGAGTCATTTAGCCGTACCGGTGCTGCAGGTTTTGGTGACTTTTTAATATCACGGCAGCACAGTTCACCTCAAATGATAGATTTTGAGATTGTATGGTGACCTGAAATATCGGCATTTAAAAAAAATAATGACATCATTTAAGGGCTGGGGTATGAACGTTTGGACAGTATTTATTTTGGGACATTAGAGCACATCAGACATATCGAATTGCATTCTGAATACGAAGAATGTCCTTCTGATATCAAATAATTTTGATTTTTGAAATTCGCAATTTAATACACATTTTATGGCAAATCATTAAAATTGATATTTTGATATTTAACAGTACTCGAAGTAAACTTTATAAATCTGATGATTTATACTTAAAGTGTATGTAGGTGGGATGAAAAGCCGACCATCAATTGAAAATTTTGACCTTTCGTATTGAATATATGGATTTTTTTTCCAAAAACACCAAAAAAATTAGGTCTTTTTGGGAAAAAAATCCATATCTTCAATATGAAAGGTCAAAATTTTCAATTGACCGTCGGCTTTTCCTTCCAGCTACATACACTTTAAAATATATCATTAGATTTATATAATTTACTTCGAGGACTGTTATATATCAAAAATTTGAAAAATATCAAATTTTTATAATTTGTCATAAAATTTGTATTATATTGTGATTTTCAAAAATGAAAATTATTTGATATCAGAAAGACATGCTTCGTATTCAGAATGCAATTCGATAGGTCTGAGGTGCTCTCTCATGTTCCACAAAAATACTGTCGAAACGCAATAAACGCTCATTCTAGATCCCTTAAGAGGGGATATTGTAATATAATCAGTGATGCGAAATTGTACATGCATTTTAAAGCTGTAATTTTAACAAGTTGATCCACATGCATCGTAAATAACACCATAGCAAATGATTGGTGTTGTGTTTATGTAAATTCCCATAGAAACAGGGGTGTCCGAGAATAGGCATATGAATTCCGTTGGCATTCCTATTCTCGGTCAGTGTTCCCAAGTAGCACTCCAAGTATGAGCTATGTTGACATTGTTGTTGCCATGTGTCCTACAAATGATCATGCATGAGCACATGAGAAGTGTTGCATTTTGCTCTGCAGGCTTAAATTAGGCCTATAGCCATTTGTCGAATACAAATGAGCGAGGAGAAATTATTTGTGACCGCCCGCCCCTCCCCTCCTCTACCCATTACCCCATCCCCTAACCTGTCGTATTTTCGAGCTTTTCGGTCGGAAAAATTGGGTCAACAATGTCACATTTCTGGCGGCAAAATTGGTTCCTGCCCTGGACCGAGAAAGGCGCTATAACTGACTTGCTCAGATTACATACACTATCTCCTCGGGCCTACACGTGCTATTAGCGCAATTTTGTCATTACTTTATATACATGTTAGCACAAATAGCACCGCTATTTTCATGGATACATGTGGATATGCTATCTGTGCAATTGACAGTGTTATTTTTGAGGACTTAGATAAAAACCATTAGGGACATTAAAAATAGCTTTAAATGTCAATTTTAGCGCAGTTATCATGGTTATGCTATTTTTGAGTTCTCCTATTACTTGGAGGGGTGTTATTAGCGCTGTTGTGCTATTCTTATGGTTAGACCTTATAGCATGCTATTAGCGCTATGGTGCTATTCTTAAAATGGTTAGGCCTTATAGCGTGCTATTAGTGCTATTGTGCTCTGGAAATTGTTTTGGCCTTAGGCGGCATATAGCGCGTTATTATCGCAATAATATTATTTATTATCGCAATAATAATTCTTGTACACTTGGAGGGGTGCTATTAGCGCTATTGTGCTATTCTTAAAATGACCTAGACCTTATTATACAAATATATACTGCCATGAGAGGTTCTGGTTAAAACTATGGGCCCGAGGTGAGATCAATAGTACTATTTTCCTGAGGGGCGCAGCCCCGAAGGAAAATAGTATTAATTGATCTCAACGAGGACCATAGTTTTAACCAGAACTTCGAATCAAAAAGGCAGTATATATTTATTTTATCTCTTCATTAATATGTTCTTTGTTCATTGATTTGGTTAAAGAAAATTATTTGACGTTTTGACTCTCCAGCTTCTATCCTGAGTGAACAGCACGGCCAATTTAAGCACAACCTATTTTGCCCTTCAAAAAAATCGAATAGGCTAAAATCGGGCTAACCAATTACAGCAGCGCGAAATCACGCTATGGCAGTTTCGCGTGCGCGAACTATTTTCCGTCGCATCAAATGCGCGACGCACATGACCAAAAGTAGTTTTACGGCATGGAGTACTATTTACAGCTCATCCGGGACATTGCAAATACTATTTACGGCTTAAATAGTATTTTCGGAATGTCCCTGATGGAGAACTATTTTTGGTAAATGATACTTTTCCAAGCCGTAAATAGTACGTGTTTGACCATTTTTTCGCGTGCGCGCATTCGATGCGACGGAATAATGAACACGCACGCGAAACTGCTATAGCGTCATTTCGCGCTGCTGTAATTGGTTAGCCCGATTTTAGGCTATTGATTTTTGAAGGGTAGGTTGTGCTTAAGGCTTAAATTAGCCGTGCTGTTCACTCAGGATAGAAGCGGGAGAGTCAAGACGTCAAATAATTTTCTTTTAACAAATCAATGAACAAAGAACATATTAATGAAGTATATAAAAAATATATACTGCCTTTATTCGAAGTTCTGGTTAAAACTATGGTCCTCGTTGAGATCATTAATACTATTTTCCTTCGGGGCTGCGCCCTCAGGAAAATAGTACTATTGATCTCACCTCGGGCCCATAGTGTTAACCAGAACCTCTCATGGCAGTATATATTTGTATACTATTAGCGCTATTGTGCTATATTCTTCAAGGGGGCACAACACTAAATCCTTCCGCATTTGGTGTAACCTTGTATAGTTCCGGTTAAAACTAGCGCCTGAGCAAAATGTATCAGCTTCTCGTGGGTACTAAATTCAAGTGAATCGTGCTTGTTTTTATGGGAACAACAGAGTAGGACCTCAACATTAAAAAATCTATTCAATAAATGTTTCAAATCGATTGTGAATTAGTGACAGGCTTTCGGAATAATATCAAGGCCGGAACTGGTAAGGAGGCAAAATTGTCGGCCGTAGCGCAAAAATTTTGACTTTCATCGCTTGGATGCTAAATTGGTCAATTTGGTGCCCCTAAGGTATGCCCCCCCCCCTAGTTACGCCACTGATCGATCTGCAGTGGTATTGATACCAAAATGACTCTTCATTTTCATCAGTAAAACGTGAGTTTTGGTGATTTGTATGTCCCCTACCCCTTAATATTGTTATTATTTTATGTTGCTACACATGGAAATTAACCCTTTTTTTCACATTTTATGTCTATCTACCTGACAACTAATGGTTTAATTGTTTTTAAAATAATTACTAGAAAGTTAGAACAACCAATTAGCTACATATTGATACCAAAATAAATTGAATAATATTTTCATCAGCAAAACTTGAGTTTTTCGTGATTTGTATGTCCCCTACTCCTTAATATTGTCATATTTTATGCTGTTAGATATGGAATATTAACATATTTCTCATATATTATGTTTAACTACCTGACAACTAATGGTTTAAATGCTTTTAAAATAATGCTAGAAAATGAGAACAATCAAATAGCTACATATTGATACCAAAATGAATTCATTTTCATCCGCAAAACTTGAGTTTTGGTGATTTCAATGTCCCCTATCCTTTAATATTGTCATATTTTACGCTGTTAGACATGGAATATTAACATTTTCGTATATTTTATGTCTATCTAGCTGACAACTAATGGTTTAATTGCTTTTAAAATAACAATAGAAAGTTGGAACTATCTATTAGCTACATATTGTTACCAAAATGAATTCATTTTCATCAGTAAGACCTGTGTTTTGGTGATTTGTATGTCCCCCTACCCCTTAATATTGTCATATTTTACGCTTCTACACTTGAAAATGGATATTTTTTTACATTTAGTCTAATAATCATATAGTCTAATGTCTATTTAGTCTAACATTGTTTGGTCTAATAACCGGTATGTCTACTAACCATATAGTCTAATAACCATTTGGTCTAATATTTCTTTAATATCCATTTGGTCTAATAACCGTTTGATCTAATAACCGTTAGGTCTAATACTCCTATGGTCTAATTACCATTTAGTCTAATACAATTTCGTCTATTTATTAATAAACTAAATGTTTGTAAGACTAAAATGGTTTATAGACCAAATGGGTATTAGACCAAATGATTAGTAGACCTAGTGGTTATAGACCAAATGGGTATTAGACTAAATGGTTGTTAGACTAAATGGTTTTAGACTTAATGGTTATTAGACTAAATGGTTATCGGACCAAATGGTTATCGGACCAAATGGTTATAGGACCAAATGATTAGTGGACGTAGTGGATATAGACCTAATGGGTTTAGATGAAATGGATGTAGACGAAATGGATATTAGACCAAATGGTATTAGACCAAATGGCAAATCCCCTGACCCCTGTAATCAACTTTTGACCTTTGACTTTTTTGCTTATAACTCAAAAATGGAGCAGCTTTTAAACTCATCCAATATGAAGACCTTTAAAAAACTGGCTATTTTTACAAAAGAAATTATGACAACATTCAGTGAACTAACACTTACACCTTGATCAGGCTCTGAATTGATTCTTCACAATTTCATTAGATAGGAATTGTTTTAAATTCCTTTCTAATCACTTACCGTACCTAATTATATGTATATTTTATTACTGTTATCATTGCACTCATAGAAATGACTTGTTCGCCTTGTTGGCGCAATTCAAAATGAGTAAGTTTGGACATCTCAAAAATAGTGTAAAAGTTGCCAAAACAAAATTCATTTTAGTTATCCGAACTTAAAAAATGCTGAAAAAGTTCAAAAAGTTCCGTCAACTAATCAACTTTGTTGGCATTACTTAAAAGGTTGATGTAAGTCGTTGCGTCAACTTTTTAAGTAATGCCAACTTCTGAATTCAAGTTCAGGGAACTTAGAAAAATAAACGAGGTTCAAAGAACCAATTAGTTGAGTCATTGTAACTCAACATGTAAGTTGATGTAACTCGTTTATATAAGTTACTGGTACTTATTGTTTTGAGTTATTCCAATTTGGTACTTTGTTACTTAATTCACGTAATTGGATCATTTCCTGCACAATTAGCAGTATTCAAATATTTATTTTTGTAATCAGTGCAAAATTTTGTATACTATAACACACCTTTAGAAAAGTATGCTAACCTAGTTTCATGTTCTGAGTTGTAACAACTCAATAAAGTAAGTGCAAATGAGTGCGACCAACATAATGATATCGAGTCAGCGTTACTCAAAATTGTACGCGTTGGCATTACTCGGAAAGTTGACGCAACGACTTACATCAACTTACTGAGTAATGCCAACGAACAATTTTGAGTGTGTGTGCTAAAAACATATTTATCATATATTTTTCATTTACTTAAACAACTAAAACTTTGCATTATGTATATCGTTACCTTGTATTTTATACTCTATATTGTTATTCCTTGTACGCCCTATCCCGGGCACCTTTGCATGTGCAAAGGGGGGGCAAAGATTTTTAGGCTATTTTTGGCATGTCGATAGGGGGGGCAATTTTTGGCACGCCATTTGGAAATTTTCCCCCGGGTAATAATTATTGCACTGCCCCTTATCATGTTTGTTTTCTGAGATACAGTATTGTACCAAACACTTTAAGCTTCAAATAATTATATAATGGATTATTCAACTAAGTCAAAATCACCTACTATTTGACCGTCGCTTATGACCGATAAAGGAATTTGTGATAAGAGTATGGTAAGCATGGCTTGAAGAATCACTCAATGTTCATGTGACTAATAATTGTATGGCATTCGAGAACCATGGATTGTACATATGATCATGGAAGAAAGACATTAAGATTTGGATCATTCAGTGATCCGTCCGTCCGGTTATTCCTTCATGTAATTTTACACGAAATTAGGGTTAGGGTTAAGGTTAGGGTTAGTTTAGGGATAAGATTAGGGTTATGATTAGGGTTATGGTTAGGATTAGGGTTATGATTAGGGTTAGGGTTAGGATTGGGGTTAGGGTTAGGATTAGCTTAGACGAAATAATTACATGAAGGATCGACCGGACTGCTGCAGTATTCAAGTATGAGTAGGCCTACAGAAGTTTAGTTCTTATGTAGGCCTAATGTAGCACATAATAATGTAGCACATATCAACTAACCTATCACTGCTTGTACCTTTTTAAGCTGAATGACTTGTATTTTTCTAATGTGCGCAGAACTCGTATGTATTACGAAAGTATTTAATGAGGCATATTTGTGACGTGTCATGTTTTTTACATATCTTAAATACAGAGATATTTTGCTCCACAACGCCGTTTTCCCCAATGAAATCGGATATTCCTAAGCGAAGATATTGAGTTCGTAAGTTATGGTATTAAAAATTGGAAATTGAGATATCGGCCTTTAAAAATATTATTGACAATGTTGAGAGTAGGAATTACCTTGAAAATGTATCAAAAAATAGGCCTACAAGATGCCAGTTACATTCCGGTCTGAAACTATCAGACAATATTTTAAACGTTAATAACATTGCAAATTCGCAACAAACACAAATTGTGAAAAAATCACCCCGGGCAGATTTTTGGCTATTTCTCCATTTACGATCCTGCCCAAAAGTGTCTTCTTTTGACATGACACGTCACATTTGATTTTCGGATCCGCTATCTAAAGATAGCATAGCGTCTCATCCCGATATCTTCAGTAGATAGCGAAAAAGAAAAGAAAAATCAAAATATTAGGCCCAATGCTGTGATATTAGGTTAAAACAGAGAGAGATGATGTTGGTCCGGAACGTGATGAGGCTATATATATAATAATTATTAAAAGATAATACTTTTTGGAAAAAAATGCTCAGTGCTAAATCAATCAACATCGGGAATCAACCACACTGCCACACTGTGATATGCTCTATAGAAGCTCTCTATGTAAAGTTGATTCCCAGCCTTTCGTCAAATCAGCCAATCAGCGATAGAACTACTAGTAGACAGGCCACTTTCTGGCTACAAAGGGTCCTCTGCATTATTTTTGGACAAAGGTGCCAGCCGTTAATCTTTAGAGTCTCCTCTATCTGTTTAACCCCTTTAGCTTTCCTGAAAAGAGACGTGAAGTTCGGAACTGAGATATTTTGGTTAGCCATAACTTCAAAAGAAAATTGATTGCAACCTTAATTTTTGCTCTGAATAATGGAGGGCATGTGAATATTTTAAATCTGTGAACAAAAATATTCCATTATACCATATTAGGGCAAAATTAGGGTTAAAACATGTTTTTTTCGTGATCGTATAATTTTTTTTACAAAAAATGCCCATTTTGGGGTTATTTTTTGGTATAAAAATTTATTTATTTCATAGGAAATGTATATCGATTAGTCTGCTATCACATGCATGCATATAAAATGTTCGCACGAATCAAAAGATCGAGAATCCTGGATGAAAATCAGCCTAGTGAACAGGAAGGCTTCAGAGAGGGCTTTTCAACAACTGATCATCTGCATGCTTTGAACCAATGAGAAAGCAAATGAGTATCAGCCACAGAACTAATTCTGTGGTATCAGCTGAAACTTTGTATAGGCTACATTATATACCGGTAGATTACAAGAAAGTATTTGATTCGGTTGAACAATAATGAACATGGCGATTTATTTGCAGTCTTAAGGGGGTACTACACCCCTGGCCAATTTTGTGTCTATTTTTGCATTTTCTCAAAAATTATAGCGGATTGGTGACATGTGCGATATGTATATTATAGCCTATAGGGGCAAGGACTCAGTGGCGTAGCTAGGGGTGGGCGACTCACCCACCCTGGAAAAATCTGGGGGAAATTTTGGAGGGAGGAGGGAAAAAAAGAGAAAGGAAAGGGGGAAAGAAAAAAGAAAAGAGGGGAAAGGAAAGAAAAAAGAAAGAAGAAGGGGAAAGGAAAGAATAGAAAAGGAAGAGGGAATTGGGGAAAGAAAGGGTTAAGAGGGAAGAAAAGGCAATAGAGAGGAAATGTGAATAAATAGAAGAAACAAAAAAGAGGGAAATGAAGAAAACCAAAGGAAAGCCTAAGAGGGATGGGGGAAGGAATATGTTTATTGTGGGGAAGCTATTCATGCACAGGGGAAGTAGTGTAAGAAAGGGGAAGAAATTGAAGAATAGGGAATTTAAGGAAGGGAATGGGAAATGATTTAAGGGGAAGTAATTTAAGTGAGTGTAATGGAAGGGGGAAAGAATGAGAGAAAGGGGAAGAAACGGAAGAATATGAAGAAGACGGAAAGAGAAGGAATGGAAACTTAAGGAAGAGAAGGGGAAGTAATTTAATAGAAGGGGAAGGAGTGAGAGAAAGGGAAGAAATTGGAACATAATGAAGAAAAAAGAAAAAGAAGGGAAACTTAAGGAAGATAATTTAGGGGGGAGTAATTTAAAGGAAGGGGGAGGAATGAGAGAAAGGGGAAGAAATTGAATGTAAAGAAGAAGGAAAGCGAACGAAGGAGAGAAGGGGGAAATAATTTTAAAAAAAATCAAAACTACATTTTTTACATGGTAATGTTCACATAAAAACAATACAAATGTATGCAAGGAGGAGTTTCCTCATGGTATAAAATGCCCCAAACCCATGAGCTCCTTCGCCCCCTGGACCCCCACCAGGGCCCTAAAGCGGCCCATGGTCCCCACGCCATTGCACGCTCCGCTCGCTATGCACGCTTCACTTTATTTATAAATCAACTTGGGTGAAATTTTTGGAGCCTTGCCCACCCTGGAAGAGAGGGCTGGCTACGCCCCTGCAAGGACTACAACTACTGCACTGGAAATTTTATTTCAGCACAGACAACAGTTGTGGAGTTACAGTCAAAAATGAGGGAAAACCAATATTTGATCAAGAAATCAATAACTACTTGCCTTGAGTTGCTGATTTTTCAGTGCAGTAATAGATTATCACATTTGATATTTTCAGTCGCCGTACTCCTCTGTTTGTTCGCGATCAATAAACTGGTAGATTCCAAAATCAGAATTGTTCAATATTGAGCAATTAGGGACCGTTCACAAACACTTGTAAGGGGGGGCCTGATGCAAAAAAATTTTATCGCGAAAAATTTTCGCTCCCCCCTTAGACATGAAAATTATGGGTCAACCCCATAGAAAAGAATAGGGCCTATATAAACTCAATTTTTCCAGGAAAATTTGTGGTCATTTTTTTCAGGCCCCCCCCCCTAGTAGGCTAGTAGGGTCAAAAATCTTCAGGACCCCCTTTTTGCATCAGCCCCCCCCCCAAACAAGTGTTTGTGAACGATCCCTTATAATTTAATATGCAAGCTCGATAATGTTGCATTCAATATAAACTTTTATTGTCACTATAAATCATCTAATTATATAAACTCTTTATGACCATTTTAATATTACTAAACATCAGTATAATTTTGAGTTCAACGGAATGCGTTCATCAAGATTAATAATAACACTATGATATTTTTTAAAATCAAAATTCGACTATGGCATAGTCTATTAAGGGATCTAAAATGAGCGTTTATTGCGTTTCGACAGTATTTTTTTTGTGGGACATGAGAGCACCTCAGACCTATCGAATTGCATTCTGAATACGAAGCATGTCTTTCTGATATCAAATAATTTTCATTTTTGAAAATCACAATATAATACAAATTTTATGACAAATTATAAAAATTTGATATTTTTCAAATTTTTGATATATAACAGTACTCGAAGTAAATTATATAAATCTAATGACATATTCTTAAAGTGTATGTAGCAGGGAGGAAAAGCCGACGGTCAATTGAAAATTTTGACCTTTCATATTGAAGATATGGATTTTTTCCCAAAAAGACCTAATTTTTTTTTTGGTGTTTTGGGAAAAAAAATCCATATCTTCAATACGAAAGGTCAAAATTTTCAATTGATAGTCGGCTTTTCATCCCACCTACATACACTTTAAGTATAAATCATCAGATTTATAAAGTTTACTTCAAGTACTGTTAAATATCAAAAATATCAATTTTAATGATTTGCCATAAAATGTGTATTAAATTGCGAATTTCAAAAAATCAAAATTATTTGATATCAGAAGGACATTCTTCGTATTCAGAATGCAATTCGATATGTCTGATGTGCTCTAATGTCCCAAAATAAATACTGTCCAAACGTTCATACCCCAGCCCTTAAAGCCATATTATAACATTGCTGTTGAGGACGCCCTCACTGATTTTTTAAAATTCATTTTTTTACACGATTATATTGTACTTTATTAAACCAATATACCCTGCAAAAATCAAGACTCTAGGTGCTGTAGTTTTGTCAAAATCCGAGATTTTGAATAAAGCGCCGGAACCGGCGTCTTATTATTACGATGGAATTATTAGTCGAACGCATACACGATGTTCATAACACACAGTACGTACACGGCGTATGGGACGGTGATCTACACAACAAAGGGTCGTACCATAACATGACCGAAGGAGTGGTACGTATTGGCGACATACGCGCTGGTAGTAAATTCAATCTTCTTTGCTTTGCCGTAGTTGTTCGGCTCAAAATTAAAGGGATATATCTGACAATAAAACTAACATTTTATGTCAAAGAATTGCTAATCTATTTTGTATGATAATGTTATAATATTGCTTTAAATGTCTATGATGCACGAAAACTTTAAATAAACCGATGTGGCTTTAACTACGGGCTGTAACTGCGCAGGTGCGCATCGTCATCAAGCACTCGGGCTGTCTGTCAGTAACAAATTTAGTACCAAATTGACATGTGTGGTCAAATTGTAAAATAATTCACATGAATTTATGGTGTTAAACAACATTTTATTGTGAAAGCTTGCCGAATATTGCAGCAGAGGGTTATCACTTGATTTTGGTATGTAAAAAGTAAAATAAAAGCCGTACTACAAACTGTAACTCGGTATTTTAAAATGTCAGTACAGCACTGAATGTTCAATTCAAATTCATAGACTAGTGCATGAGTGGGGATTAGCACTTTTCAGTTTCCCACGCGTTTGAATGGGAATTGGATTCGATTGCGTACTTTCCCAATGTTTGGTGAGCATATTTCTCCAATATTTTGAGAAGTTGACGTCAAATTTTCTATTCTATATTGTTTGGCAATAATGTCTTTTGCCAATAGTATGTTTATAAGTTTAGTTGTAATTTTGTGTTTTTGATCGCAAAGTCTGATCGGATATTTTTATTCCCGATTCGAATTCTGAACCCTTCGCAAGGGTGCAGAATTCGGCAGAACTTTGACGATAATTTTGCCTTTTTTTGGACACTAAAATGCACATATACATTGATGAAATTTTAAAGAATTTTTTCAAATTTCTGACCTGCGCAAATCGTTAAGTGTGTATTTCCCATTGACATCCAAAATGGCGCAAGCAGCAAGCCAGTCCTAAATATACATAGGTACGGCGTATATAGGACTGGCAAGCGAGTCCCAATGATAAAATGTCAATCATGCAATGACACTTGAATCGCTGAATCTCCCAGCTTGACCAATTCGGCCATGCTGACAGGACTAACTACTAGTACATGTATGTACTATTAAACATTTTTCAAAATTCCATTTACAAATTAAGCGTACTGCTAGCAATCCAGCTTGTGATATTTTCCACAAAGTAGCATGTTAGATGGAGGCTCCGTATTTAGCGTTAACTTTGGATATTAATACTTGATTATTTTCTTTCCGGGTATTTGAGTCGAGTGGAAAATAAAGAAAATAATTTTGTTCTTTTAATGATGATTCAATGTCCAAAGTTAACTTTCCATGTAACTTAATACGGCGCTTCCGCCCATAATGCTTGACGTTGCAGCGTAGCGATGGCTAGCGTTAGCCTGCAGAACTCAGTCGCCAATGATAGTCATTTATCTATTGGCCGTACAAAATGTATATCATTTGGAGACTTGAGTTCTTATGATACATTTTCCGTGGAGCAGTTTCTGACGATAGCTTGGGATTATTGGGGCAAAGGTTATCTAGTGAATCCTTTCATCATTATGACCACTGAAGCATTGTCAAGTCTGCCAAGGACACTCAGCACAACTTTTAAAACCATGTTACTCTTGACAGAAGAACAGTGGCGTAGATTTCTTTTTGACATTGGGGGGATGGGGTTGGAAAAAATTTCTTGAAGTATATTGAATCCAGCACTCTTTAGATTACAGACAGATTAAGTTTATTGAACAAATGCGCGCGAAGCGCTCGAAAAATTTTGCCATTTTGAAGCTAAACTGATGAAATATGGTGTAAAAGTTGGATAAATTCGGCCGTAGCGTGGAAAATTTTGCAATTTTAGGCCTCAAATGGCCAAATATAAGGTTAATTTAGTTAGAAACCCATATACATTTGTACGGGTCTCAACATTGGGGGGATGATTGTATGGACCATCCACCCCTGGCAAAATATTGGGGGGATTTGTCCCCCCATCCCCCATCCCCCCATGAAGTCTGTTGGAAAATAAAGAAAATAATCATGATAATCCATGTCCAAAGCTAAAGTTACAGTTATGTAACTTATTGCGTTTCCGCCTAATGACGCTTGACGTCGCCTCGTATACGCGATTGTTCGAAATGTTCTAACTTTCGTATGAACAACCGATAGCTTGTGATACTGAAAGTTAGAACTTGCAAGGATGTTATCGTATGTAACGTACTTGTTTACATGTACGTGTGATACATGTACGCAGTTGCCATACAGAGTACAATTTCATGCATATGAATAAAAACTTCTTCCTCAAGTTAGTTATTGTCTCCAAAATATCATGAAATAGTTCGTGACATATTACCGACACACTGTACTATAATATTTTATTTTATATTAATACATGTACTTACGAAAAACGTCAATATTTGTTCTCCTAACGGCTTCGATCAACGCCGTGTTTCTGCTGTATATGCACCCACTGACCTCCAGCAGTGTTGCCAAAAATGTTAGCCCAAATCGCGAGTCAAATAAATTAAAAGTCGCTCGATTGTTTTTAAAATTCATACATTGGTATCTATGGGATAGCAAAATACCATAAATTGCCTACGCCAGATTTGAAAAGTTGCTCAATTACTTTCTTAACCATCAATTGGTGTCTATTGGACAGGAAACTGTAGTGTGGAAAATCTTCAAAAGTCATCCTATTGGGCTACTAAGTCGCTGCTTTGCCAATCCTGAACTCCGCACGTGCTTATTCCACCAGCCGTCTACACTGCGCATGTACTGTGACCACTGATCTTGTAGAGATCAGTGACTGTGACTGATTATGACCCGGATGTACCCAATTGAAAACGTCATAACAAGGTCATCTCTAGCGTGTACATCGGTGACAGTAAATCGGGCATGATCATTCGCCGGAGCATCGCACTGCTGTGACTTTAAACTTCTCCAGAATGTACTTCAAAGATGTATTTTTTCTCTAAAAGTAAGCCACCTTGAATCCAAAGATAGATTATGTTAGTCCAGGAAAATTGTAGCCAAAAGTGACATTCGGAAGAATGTTTTTACAAGCGTTATAAAAATATCAACGCTATGCATACACGTTTTCATATAGCAGAAAGTTCTATCTTATGCACACATAACTATCGTGTCGTCGTGCATAAAAGATAGATTTTTCGATCAAATACGCGATTATTATCGGTTAAAAAAGGAACCTTGCAACAGATAGTATTGATGTATTCATGTATTACTCACATGAATAATATACTAAGTCTTGACTTGTCTGCTACTGCACTAAATGATTGGTGTGACTATCAACGTACAGATCATGCATCGCTTGATAACATAAATTTTCTTCACAATTTACTTACCGTACTGCTGATCAAGTTCTTGAAGTCATCAGGAGCTGTAGCCACATCCGGAATTAGTCCCAGTAGCTGAGACCTGACATTATCATTTACATTCAGGGTATTATCCGCTAATTGCTCAATAAACCTTCCAAATGATAATGATAGGGTTCAAACTTCCTAGTTACCGTACAAGTCTAGGACTACATCAGGAATATAATTCCATCCTTTCTATTATTCTATAATTATGCAGCTTTTTTATGAATACCTGAATACGAAACTTACTCAAGAAACACTAGCAACATATTTGTAAGTCCATGGAAAGTGATAATTTTGAAAAAACTAAAAAACAAATGTGTACTGGCATAATCATATATGCTGGATATTCATACATTTTGTACATGCTGGATAACATGTCAGTGGCGTAGCCAGGATTTTGGAACCGAGGGGGCACAACTTGTAAATGTACCGACGGAAATATTTTTTGCCGACGGAAGTTGTGATTTGTTGACCCAAATTTTTTTTACCATTGTTTTGAAAAAGTGAAGAGCCAAAAAAAAAAAAAAAAACAACAACAACAACAACAAAAAAAACCACTAAATTTTCATGTATTATTAACAATTTTTCATCATTTTTTTACAATTCTTCCATTTTTTCTGTCACCCTGGGTCAAAAATAGTCTGTTGTTAACCCAATTTTTTTTCAACCAACACCTTCCGTCTACCGGACGGCCTTACATGAACCGGACGGCCATGACGAGCGGGGAGCACCGCCCCTAGCCCCCCACTGGCTACGTCACAGGTACATATGTAGAGAGTAGATTTGGGTTCAACTTTTGATCTAGGCTATTGCTAAGCCAGTCCGTGTGATTTATTCTTTTAAACAACAACCACGTTGACAGAGGTTAAATTGCATTTTGAGAGGTGATTTCCTGATGGTGATTCAGCAATCAAGATTTTTATTAAACTTGACAACTACAACTCATTTCCTACTGGGAGACAATATAACAATGAATACCAGTATATAAACGACTTGTTAATGACATGCATCGGGTGGATTTTACCAGCGAGGTAAGGTTTTCGGCCTGAATATTCTCATTTTTCTCCATCAAAGATGCTAGCGATAACTATTTTTTACACAGATACTTTGGTAACATGTGACTTTCAAATGTCATAGGGTAGAATTTTTGTCTTAAATACACAGCTTTGGGTAAAACAACTAGCAGGCTATCTTAGTACATCTAATGACAAAGGTGCCAAAATCTGAATTTTGATGACTTATACGAATGGACCTTTAAGTGTAGATTGCCTATTTTGAACTGTCCAACATTTTGTTGTGCAATTTTAGAAACATTTTTGATGTGATCGCCCGTTGTGATCACCCGTCGTATTAAATGTAGTATTACTTTATAGTAAAGAAAATATAGTAAGGCCAATGTTAAAGCATTCTACAAAAATACTACATTGTATGTGTCAGAGGGGATATGGCATGGTTTTTTCTTTCTATCACATGGAAAATTTAAGATCGGCTTTGGTGATAAGCTAGAGCAAGCCAGAGGTTATTAAATGTAAAACAATCCCCAAATATTTCTCAAAAGATCATGGACTTCATTCAAAACGTGCTGGTGAAACAAGTTGTTTACAAAAACAATCCTTGTTCGAAACCTGATGACAACATCCCGTTCATTTCGGCACACCACATGGACACTCAGGTGCAGTCATGTGAAATGGCGATCTCAGTCTTGGAAAAGTTTGGTCAACCATGTTGCAAAATGATTGGAAATTGGAAATGCACCTTCAAGGTAAACAATATTAAATAGTATTTCCTTTCACTTCTTGGATACAGTATTGACAAGTTTGATGATTGAAGAATTTAAAACAAGTCTGCTAGTACATATGTACATGTAGATGTTACAAAATGCATTTTGCGTGTGAAAAAGACTGTTTATAATGTGGATATGCTGCAGAGTAACGCATCATGTTGATATCTGCATGAAGTCTACAAATTTGTGAAACTAAGAATGAGACGTCGTAAGAATGACAACAAATTTTAAGTAGGCCTAGGCCTATGTTAGAAAAATGACTTCATTACATGCAGAAGACGAGTACAGAAAGAAGTAAAGTAGGCTTAATACCTACATGGGCCTACATAATACTACGGAAGATAAGTTTTAACAATGCTTATAATCATGATATTTAGTGCATTTATAGTGTACAACACATATTGTAAGTTGAACATATTGAAACATAAAACAACATTTTTGTGATGTTGTGACAGCAGCATAATATGTGTTCCTTATCATTAAATCACCCCACCCTTCAGATAATCTGCGTAGATAGCCCCGGAGACACCCATATATATCAGCATATCATTAAATCACTTCGCCTTTCACCTAATCAGCGTTGAGGTTTTCATTACTGTAATTAGCATATCATTAGATTGCTCTACGCTTTCACAAGTACCAATCAGCGTGTTTACTCAGCACTGATGCATGTTCGCAAAGTATACATTAGAGTTAAACAATCAATCACGATAATTAACGAAGTTCCAATGCACTTTAATTGGGAGAAAACCTTGACACAAATCTGGCAATTGTACTGTGCAAATATTTATGGCTGCTTCCAACCATAATATTTTTGTGCAAGATCTGGTATGGGTCAAAAGTGATTCTAGTATATCCAATAATTATTACTTCTATCAGAAGATCACTGTGAGGTACGGTGTCTAGCTTGTATGTAATGGATCGTTAATGTTATTGTGAGTAATTAGTATAAAAATACTCCATCGAAACTGCATTGCACAATATCACTTGCGTCTTCAGACTACAAAAATTGTGACGAAAGTTTCATCTCATAGTAAACGCCATTAAAGTTCAAAAGTGACAATATAATGGTGCGTACTTCGCTGCGGCGAGTACGCCCAAAAATGAATTAATACAGCTGTCTCTCAACACGCAATGTTCAAAATTCCCGGACGTCAAAATTGTCCAGTGCAATGACATCCTAGTAATACAATGGAGGCTGATTGAGTACAAGTAACCATGACATCATTGCACTAGATAATTTTGGCGTGGGAATTTTGAATATCGCGTGTTGTGCTTACCGGATCCTTTAAGATGAGCTGGTTGTTGCCGACCAGCGTAACTACATTGTGAAGTGAACACAAATACAACTTTGCCCATTTTGGCGAAGCAAAAGATCCTAGCAAGTGGCTTTAGGTCCACAGAGTGAGATCCATCCACAAAAAAAATTGTGAGCCTTATTGATTTTATTTTCTTGAATTTTTCAGAGATGGCATCATCTTCAGCAGATATTGGCTACATGTACTTTCCAGTAGATGAACTACCAGATGTTGTATTGGTGAATGTATTTTCATTTTTCAATGTGAAGCAGAAATGTAGAGTTGCAGGGTAAGGCAATAAGTAAAGTGATGTTCTGCATGCCTTTTGGATACATTCATATATATAAATAGTTGAGTGTACCATTGAATGAAATACATTCCATCTATATTTTTGTGGATTCCACCTATTAAACAACACCATGAAGACACTGGCAGCTTTTGTTGTATGTATATTATTGCAGTTCAGAGCCATTCCATGTCAACTCCAGGGATGTGCACCGCAGCACCTCTTCAATTTTTTTCTTTTTCTGTGTGGTGATAGATATTGATGAGAAAGTAAAAGCCTGAAAATTTGCCAGTTCTTGGAGTTCTGACCCCCGAAGTTGGTCCTGGATGGACGAAGTTGCATTTTGAGGGCCCTATATCTTTTAAAGTAAAGGAGTTACAAGTTTTCTGATGCCAGATTTGAATTCTGCACAAAAGAGTACCACAGGAGACATACTTTTCAAAGCTCTAGGAGGTTCCCTTTATACATTTATGGACCTCCAAACATCGTCTTTCAAGCGTTGCGACACATAATTTACGCTGGCCCCCTCTAAATTTCAAATTGATGCCACGGTAAAACGAAAGAGTATGAAGCTCAAATTTTCAGGATTTTACTTTCTCATCAATATCTACCACCACACAGAAAAATAACAAAATTAATGAGGTGCTGCGGTGCACATCCCTGGAGTTGACATGGATTGGCTCTTCAGTAAGGACCATAAAGGATCGGTGGAAAAGTAGTGCATTTTTGGGCACTTAGCAAAGTGGGAAAATTGCATCTGTTGATTTGCTATTTGGTAATGAAAATGTATAGCACACCCCTTGATAACTATTGCAACAGATAGAGAGATGGGGTATGGGAAAAATCAAACATTATTTTTAAAACTTAGTTTTAAATCTTTTTGTTCTCCATATATCAGAGTTTCCAGACGATGGAATGCAATAGCAAAGGACCCAAGACTGTGGAAGATAGTGGATGACACCCCAAAGGGATCTGGTGGTCTGCTTGCCTTCATCAGAGCATACTGTGGCAACTCTTTGCTCAGCTTCAAGTCAAGTGGCCATATGACAACACCGGCTCTTAAGTTGATCCGTAGAATGTGCCCTGGTATTCAAGAGTTCACGCTGTGTGATCTTACGTCAGAAAAGCAGATCAATTTGTGTGTTCTACCCTCACAGCTGACAAGTTTAACGTTGATTTCGTTTCCGTACATAAGAAATAGTGCATGGTGGGACTTTTTGTCTTCAGATCGAATGCCTTGCCTCAGGCGCTTGTGTCTGAGAGATTTTAAGATGTCTAATCAGAATGGCATCTTACAGCAGCTACCTCAGCTTCCAATGCTCACTCATCTCTCCCTGGGTTTTCAGAAACACCACCTCCAGTCATCTTCTGAGTTTGATGCTATAGTTGCACCAGTGGCAACAAATTTGCAGGTAAATTATTAAAATCCCAGATTTGTGATCAAATGTTGAGTTGTGGCTAATGATGGAAGTTCAATGTTGCCTTGAAGTCAAATTGATTTGATGTTATATCGGCAATCACTTTAATCAATTGTTTAATATGATATGGGCATTATAAAATTTAGTAATTATCAGGGGGTGGGCTAGGGGCAAAATTAGATCCTTTATGTCAGGGGCACCAGCAACTAAGCCAGTGCATGTACTGTATTCATTCCAATAAGCTCCCAGGGCGCTTAACAAAGTCATTTTGGGTAGGTGCTTATTTTTTACATTGTTTTAGTCATCAATCACCGTCTGAAAGTATTTAGTTACTTCCAGTTAGTGCACCCTCACAAACTGTGTCTATATATTATAATTATTGACAATGTTTTTGAGGGCACTAACTGTAAGTAAAGATATGTGCACGCCGCAAAAAATCTGAATTTGAGAAAGAATTACCTCAAACTTGGCCTTTTAAAGGCATTTGCAGGTGGTTATTGTGAAGTATTTTTAATATCTATACATCTGCCCACTATGAAATAGCGTCATGATTTAATTTTGGTGCACATTTTGGATACTTTTGATGCTCAATTTCCCACATGCATGTATGTAAAGTCACTAGACAGGTAAGCTTACAGGAAGTATTTTGACAACATTGGATGGGCGGTTAATAATTTCATATTGTGTTTAATTGTTGCAAAGTTGCTGGGTGGGCGGTTATTGGGGCATGGGCGGTTATTGGAACGAATATGGTATTTCATTATTGTTGAGCTAAAATAAGGTGATATTGAACAGGAATTGCCTGCAGGAATGTATGGTAGCTCTCCATAAGCTTTAAAACTTGTCAGCCTGTGATGCATTCAACTCGGGTTATGGCAAAGTGCATATGAGCAACTATTTTCTGGGACACTTCTTTTTACAAAAAAATTATTATCAAATGTTTCAACTCTCTTCACAGAATCTTGAAGTTCTCCGTCTTGGCTATGGTACCGAGTTTATTTTTCACAGATTGGTTCGAAACAACTTACGCAACAATATGCCAAAACTGCGACGTTTGGATCTCTACTACTTTTTCGACCAAATATATGGTGAAATTCCTGAATATCTATCTCCGCTAGCAAGCCTGCCTCTTTTGGAACACTTAGATATACCTAGAATTCAGTGGACTTCACTTGGGTATAGGGCAGACAAGGTGGAAGTAATTCATGAAATAGCAAAAGACATTGCTGATGCAGTGATGACATTCCCAGCCGGCAAACTGAAACAGCTTCTCATAGGATTAGAAGCGGATCCAGAGGCTATACCAAAGGCAGAATGTGTAATTACTTCTAATGAAGCAATTCTTGTAGAGCTGCGAAGACGTTTACCAGCAGGCATCAGTATTAAGAAGGGTACCTATACAGAGGAATGAGAAGAACAATTGCAGACATACTTCACTGGGGGGAGTGGGGAGCACTCAACGTTATAATTTATTTAAAGCCGTAATGTACGATTTCTGTCAAATTTTAATTGTGTTCCATAAATTCTTTATTCAAAATGTTGGAATGATATTAGTAATAACTGTCGGGAAGGGTTGCTGTCCAACAAGATAAAGTGAAACAACAAGGTAAAGTGAAAGAAATCCAACTGGTTATTTTGGCAATTTAATATGCTGTTCTATGGGAGGACATAAGTCATGTAATAAACAAATTATGACTTTATGTCGAACTTTGCTCTGTTGACCTACAAAGACAACAAATTTGGCCGATTCCATTTAGGTGCAAGTTGGGACACATGTAAACATGTACAAATATATGCAAAAAAAAAATCAGGTTTGAAAAAAATTATTCAATTTCATATTATGAGATCATACATTGTGGCTTTATAAGTTGAATATACCTGATGACCCCCTTATTTAAGTTCAGCTACCCAATGACCCTTTTTTCTTAAATCATCAAAATGCCTTAAAATAATGTGCTTTCAAATTAAGTTTGCTATATTTTTTCTATTTTTTCCCGATGACCCCTTTCTCAAAATTTTATACTAATTATCCCCTTTTTCCAAAATTTTATACCCAACCTCCTTTGTTCATCATTGCTATACCCAATGATCTTCCCTTTTTTAAACAACATTTTATAGCAATACCCCCGTAATTCCTGATGTTGGTAGGCACATACCCATCACTTCTAAAGTTGAGTGCTACCCCCGGACTTGAATCCTGTAGAAAAATAATCGCTGGAAGATTGTGAATATATTTTGTTATGTAATCAAGCACAATTAGTCTTACAAGGGTTAAGGTGACTTTATCGGCTACGGTGCATGTGATGCACAGAATTCTGTGAAAATGATATTGATATGAAAACCTTACTTGCCAAGTTTGAACTCTCCCCCCCAAAAAAAAAGCATTTTTGACTGATGCTGTTCAACCTTTTTTAATGAAGTATTTATATTTCAAGTTGCAGTGTTTCTAATATTCCATAAAATAAAAAAAAAATGTGAAATTTATTTTTTTAAAAACAATAAACACTTTATCCAAAACCAAAAATCCTGCAACAACTATTTAGATATAAAAGCTTATTTACTACACCTGACTTTGATAGCCGTAGAACCTTCCTTGTGGGCTAAAAAAATTCAAAATTTACCAAATTTAGGAAATTTCCCAAAACATCAGAATTGTTACAATTCCTAAATATTTTTCTTTGTTATTAAAGGTTTGAATAAATACACATGATTGATTGACACAGAAACCATCCGAGTGAGCTACCTTAACCGTTGACCTGGATTATGTTGATGAAATTTCTCAATGATCACATACTTGGGATTACATTTAATACAGCATTAACATAAAATCACCAGGCTGCGGACTCTGAAAATTATGCAAAAAAGGCGGGCCATTGGTATTGTAGTGAAGGCATGTATTTAAACTTGCTACCAGGTTTGTCCCCTAATGATCTTGTTGTATTATACAATGGGCAAAGTCAGATATCAGGCTAAAAAAAAGAAGCTATGTCTCAAAGTCACCGCGCACATTCATTTTTCTTTGCGTGTCCATGTCAGCTGAAACAGGAGATTCATTCTTTGCTTTTTTTTTTTAGTATTTTGCTGTAGAATCATGAAATTCTGACTATTTTGAAGAGAATTTACTTGATTTGATACTAGCATTGTTTAGGTATTGATAGTTGTTCTTCACTTGTGTAAATCAACCACAATTTTATGCTGTGTACTTTTTGAACACTAGAAAATTACATTTTAACTCAAAATTAAGTTAAAAAAAAAAAAGAATAAAATCGTTCAAAAAGCGCCCCATGCCGCATTCGCTTTTTGACACTGCCATGGGCTTTAAGACATAGCAATTTTTTTTTTTTTTAGCCTCATGCATATTATTGATATTAACGAAGCATTCCTGGGAAGTGTATCCAGTGGCGTAGCTAGGCCTTGCATGCCAGGGGCTAGGATACAGAATGGCACTCTCTGAAGAAATAACACACAAAAATGGGCACAAATACCACCAATTTGGTTATAGGTTAAATCAAATTGAAATTTGGTCTTAAAACAATCTTTCAAGTGTCTATAATGATATTTGTGCAAGGTGGGTGAATATTTTGACTTTTAGTTCTTGGAAAGGGGCCAGTGGCGTGGCGTCATAGGGAACGGGGACACATGCCCCCCATCGATCTGAAATTTTTAAAATCCCATAGAAAAATGGCAGAAAAACGGCTTGTGCCCCCCAATCAGACCCGGTGCCCCCCCCCCATCGGATGACCCACGCTACGCCACTGAAAGGAGAACAGAATCAATCTAGGTATAATTGAAGACAGAATTGAAAAGATTAGTTTGCGTCTGACGTCAGGGCAATGGCGTGGTACGATTGGTTGCTGACCTGCGCAGTACAGCATTTTTGGTCTGGTTGACAGGACGTCAGACGCAAAGCAAGAGCATCAGGGGCCCATGGACAAGGAGCAGTACAGGCCCTTTTAACCAGGGCGGGATTTAGCCTATGCCTACCTTATGGAGGCCCTGGGCCAGGCCAAAATTTGGAGGCCCCGAATTCACGTGCCGAGGAAGGCATGTGCACTCATGTCAGTGGCCAAGTTTTGGTTTAACTAAAGGGGATTAAGGGAGACTAACATATTTTGAATTCACATATTTGAATTTGCGCGAATCGCAGAAATTTTTTACAATTTTGCCCTATGTTGACCAAAAAACATATTGTTATTGGGGTTAATTTGGGGCCCCCAAATTTTGGGGGCCCTGGACCCGGGCCCATCTGGCCCAATGGTATACAAATCCGACCCTGCTCTCCATTATCAGCCCTTATTTAATTCTCGCTTTTGTGCTCGGGCCCCCTGAACCCTCAGGGCCCATGGACTTCGTCCACCCTGTCCCCCCGCTTGCTACGTGCCTGCGCAAACTAGTCTTTTTAATTTGGTCTTCAATTATAGCACTGAATAGGCTGATTCTGTCTCCACCCTATAAGATGGTGCCCGGCAGGTCACATGACCTTCCTTTCCCCCCTCTAGCTTTGCCACTGAGTATTTCTTAAAAGTAGGTAATACCAGGGATATGGTAGTATACTTAGCTTAATATAGCATAGAAATATTTACTGCTCATGAGGGATCTGGTGGAATCTATTGGTCCCCTCGGTGAACTGGAAACCGTGGGCCTACTATTTTCCCAAAACCTTCAGGTCGAGGGAAAATATTAGGCTCACAGTCTCCAGTTCACCGAGGGGACCAATAGATTACACCAGATCCCGAATTTAGAGCGTACTATTTGTTTTACATGTATATCCTTCATATATTTTTTGTTCATTGATTGGTTAAATATTAGAAACGGATGCATGTAGGTTAGGCCTAGTCAAGGCTACAATCAAGTGCAAATTTCCCTGGGACACTTGTTCATATTTCGCCCTCTGTTCAATAAAACCGGTCATATGACGCGTTCACCATGTGATATTTTATTTGTATAGTTTCCAACCTATTTCGAATCCTCCTCCCCACCAACCAATGTTGGAGGAAAAATATAGGTCATTTACAAAATGAGGCGTTTGGTATACAACATTGAATAAGGGGTGCGGGGAGGGTCATTGAACTATGAAAGTGTCCCAGCAAATTTGCACTTGATTGTATAGGGGATGCGAAAAAATAATCTATTAATATCAATAAAATCGCCATAACTCTCGAGCAGCGTTGCTTTCGATTTTCATAATTTTTTCAGTGATGTCAAGATAATTTCATTATGCATTACATGATTAGCCAATTTTAAAAATTTATTAAAATAAACATTTTTTGAATATCTAACCCTGCAATGCATGCATTTTTCAAGGAATATTTGACACATTGATTGCTTATATTAGAGTGGACATATAAATTCTCCTTTGGTAGAATTTACAAACATAATAAAAGCAAACCAAATAAGAAATTAAGAAAATATAGAAATAAATAGAACAGAATCATGATGTTTGTCTCATCATTGATCTTTCAAACTCATTACCCTATTTCAAATGCTATTATCGGAATGCACGTTAAACTCTTTAATATAGGCCTTCAACTACCCATCACAGACACGCTAATTCAACGTAACAATGCCATGCCAAAAAGTGTATATACAACTATATACAATTACACATTTTAAATGTGCTTATTATTGGTATTCAAAATAAAAAAAGAGATAAAGAGCAGGATTTAAAAGTAAACATATCGCGACATAATGAGCTTGAACCGTAGCCCTCATGATCAGAAGGCAGTAAGCAAACCACTACACTATGGTTGAGCTGTTGTTATTCATGCGAATTTATTTATAACAAGGATAACAAGAATTAATGGCGCAATAACGGTCTACCAGAATAATATAACTTAAAAAGTAATATATATTTATTTAACGTTATGGTAGACCGTGCTCATTTGGCTTAAATGGAGGAATAATTACCAATAAACATATCAAAGTTAGGAAGGTATGTATAATGTGACCGTGTATATTCAAAATATACGTTAGATAAATGCTGAATACTGACCAAAACATGAGTTTTAATGAATGATTTCATTGGATCGAAGCTCGATAACACAATACAGTAGCATTCAAATGCTAGGATTAAATACGCTCAAATCGAGTGCAATTGTCATCAGTCTCCGGTGGCATATAGTTACTGGCTTTGCTTCTCGCCCCGAGATCTCGAGTTCGAATCCATGTAATGCTATTTTTCTTTCTTTCTTTTTTATTCTTTTTACACAGCCGTGACGTTAGTCACGGCTGTGTCTTTTTTCTTACAGGTTCTTCTTTCTTCTTTCTTCTTCTTTCTGTCAACCATTACATTTGCTCTAGCACTCACATGCTTACATCGATTTTGACCTAACTTGGTCACAATGATCATTGACCATGCCCCTACATGTCACATGAAAGTCAAGGGGTCAAAGGTCACGAGGGGTCACAGGGGTCAAAACGTGATTTCAACTAAAAATGCATCTTCTCCTACAACTTACGTAGGACAGCAACCCCACTTGCACACATGCATTGTTATTACCCAGTGTCTATGTGGTGTACACAGATTTGTGGTCAAAGGTCATTAAGGGGTCACTTCCGGTATAAAACGAAAAACCTTCAAACATTTTTATTAGCTAAGTAAAACATAGCACAGTAACGGTATGTTCACATATGATCTGCAGTCACCCAATGTATATGTGGTATTTTTTACTTGGGGTCAAAGCTCATTAAGGGTCACTTCGGTATAAAAAGAAATACCTTTAAAATGCATCTTCTTCCACAAATTATGTGGGACAGAGACGCCACTTGCACACATGTATTGTTATTACCCAGTGTCTATGGGGTGTACACAGATTTGGGGTCAAAGGTCATTAAGGGGTCACTTCGGTAAAAAACGAAATATCTTTAAAAAAATTTATAAGCTAAGTAAAACATGGGACAGTAACGGTATGTTCACACGTGATCTGCAGTCACCCAATGTATATGTGGTATTGTTTTATTTGGGGTCAAATCTCATTAAAAGGTCACTTCCGGTATAAAACAAAATACCTTTAAAATGCATCTTCTTCCACAGATTCTGTAGGACAGTGACGCCACTTGCACACATGCATTGTTATTACCCAGTGTCTATGGGGTGTACACAGATTTGGGGTCAAAGGTCATTAAGGGGTCATTTCCGGTATAAAACGAAAACCTTCAAAAATGTTTATTTGCTAAGAAAAACATAGGACAGTAACGGTATGTTCACACATGAATTGTGGTTACACAATTCATATGTGGTATTTTTTTATTTTGGGTCAAATGTCATTAAGGGGTCACTTCCGGTTTGAGACGAAAAACCTTCCAAATGCCCCTTCTGCTACAAATAACATGGCAAAGTGATGCCACGTGCACACAAACATTGACATTAGCCAATGTCTATGGGGTTTTCATATATTTTGGAGTCAAAGGTCATTAAAGGGTCACAACACGGCTGTGTTCGTGGTCTTAGACCACAGTTAAGTCTAGTTGTCTTCTTTCTTTCTTTCTTTCTTTCTTTTTTCTTTCTTTTTCTTTCTTTCTTTCTTTCTTTCTTTCTTTCTTTCTTTCTTTCTTTCTTTCTTTCTTTCTTTCTTTCTTTCTTTTTTCCTTTATGTTGCCAATTTACATTTACATTTATCAATGAACTAAAGGGAAACAATTGTTTTGTTTTATGATTTTTTTTTGTTATTTCAGTAGGTATTTTTAACTGATTGTACTCTATATTTCCAATATGATTTAATTTTGATTAGTTTTAAATTGTTTTAAAAGTGAATTTTGAGATAATTCGCTTATAATAGCAATCATGTGTCAAATATGCCTTAAATAATGCATATATTACAGCGTTTTGATACCTAAAAATATTTAGTTTGACAAAAAATGACAATTAAAGTAACCACAATATGCGCAATGTTGTTTGTTTTAAATTAGTGAAAAAATCATGTCAATCGAGCAACGCGTTTGCGAGTTATGGTAATTTTACTGAAAGTAATATATTATTTTTTTCTTTTTTTATACAATCAAGTGCAAATTTACCTGGGACACTTGTTCATATTTCGCCCTCTGTTCAATAAAACCGGTCATATGAGCGTTCACCATGTGATATTTTATTTGTATAGTTTCCAACCTATTTGAATCCTCCCTCCCCACCAACCAATGTTGGAGGAAAAATATAGGTCATTTACAAAATGAGGCGTTTGGTATACAACATTGAATAAGGGGAGCGGGGAGGGTCATTGAACTATGAAAGTGTCCCAGCAAATTTGCACTTGATTGTATAGGGATGCTTGAAAAATAATCTATTAATATCAATAAAATCGCCATAACTCTCGAACGTTGCTGTTCGATTTTCATAATTTTTTCAGTGATGTCAAGATAATTTCATTATGCATTACATGATTAGCCAATTTTTAAAAAAATTTATTAAAATAAACATTTTTTTGAATATCTAACCCTGCAATGCATGCATTTTTCAAGGAATATTTGACACATTGATTGCTTATATTAGAGTGGACATATAAATTCTCCTTTGGTAGAATTTACAAACATAATAAAAGCAAACCAAATAAGAAATTAAGAAAATATAGAAATAAATAGAACAGAATCATGATGTTTGTCTCATCATTGATCTTTCAAACTCATTACCCTATTTCAAATGCTATTATCGGAATGCACGTTAAACTCTTTAATATAGGCCTTCAACTACCCATCACAGACACGCTAATTCAACGTAATAATGCCATGCCAAAAGTGTATATACAATTATATACAATTACACATTTTAAATGTGCTTATTATTGGTATTCAAAAATAAAAAAAAGAGATAAAGAGCAGGATTTAAAAGTAAACATATCGGCGACAATGAGCTTCGAACCGTAGCCCTCATGATCAGAAGGCAGTAAGCAAACCACTACACTATGGTTGAGCTGTTGTTATTCATGCGAATTTATTTATAACAAGGATAACAAGAATTAATGATGCAATAACGGTCTACCAGAATAATATAACTTAAAAAGTAATATATATTTATTTAACGTTATGGTAGACCGTGCTCATTTGGCTTAAATGGAGGAATAATTACCAATAAACATATCAAAGTTAGGAAGGTATGTATAATGTGACCGTGTATATTCAAAATAACGTTAGATAAATGCTGAATACGACCAAAACATGAGTTTTAATGAATGATTTCATTGGATCGAAGCTCGATAACACAATACAGTAGCATTGCAATGATAGGATTAAATACGCTGAAATCGAGTGCAATTGTCATCAGTCTCCGGTGGCATATAGTTACTGGCTTTGCTTCTCGCCCCGAGATCTCGAGTTCGAATCCATGTAATGCTATTTTTCTTTCTTTCTTTTTATTCTTTTTGTCTTTCTTTCTTTCTTTCTTTCTTTTTCTTTCTTTTTCTTTCTTTCTTTCTTTCTTTCTTTCTTTCTTTCTTTCTTTCTTTCTTTCTTTCTTTCTTTCTTTCTTTTTCCTTTATGTTGCCAATTTACATTTACATTTATCAATGAACTAAAGGGAAACAATTGTTTTGTTTTATGATTTTTTTTGTTATTTCAGTAGGTATTTTTAACTGATTGTACTCTATATTTCCAATATGATTTAATTTTGATTAGTTTTAAATTGTTTTAAAAGTGAATTTTGAGATAATTCGCTTATAATAGCAATCATGTGTCAAATATGCCTTAAATAATGCATATATTACAGCGTTTTGATACCTAAAAATATTTAGTTTGACAAAAAATGACAATTAAAGTAACCAAAATATGCGCAATGTTATTTGTTTTAAATTAGTGAAAAAATCATGTCAATCGAGCAACGCGTTTGCGAGTTATGGTAATTTTACTGAAAGTAATATATTATTTTTTGTCTTCTTCAATACAATCAAGTGCAAATTTACCTGGGACACTTGTTCATATTTCGCCCTCTGTTCAATAAAACCGGTCATATGACGTTCACCATGTGATATTTTATTTGTATAGTTTCCAACCTATTTGAATCCTCCTCCCCACCAACCAATGTTGGAGGAAAAATATAGGTCATTTACAAAATGAGGCGTTTGGTATACAACATTGAATAAGAAGTGCGGGGAGGTCATTGAACTATGAAAGTGTCCCAGCAAATTTGCACTTGATTGTATAGGGATGCTGAAAAAATAATCTATTAATATCAATAAAAAAAAAATAAATATCTAACGCGTTGCTAAATTTTCATAATTTTTTCAGTGATATAAAAATAATTTCATTATGCATTACATGATTAGCCAATTTTAAAAAATTTATTAAAATAAACATTTTTTGAATATCTAACCCTGCAATGCATGCATTTTTCAAGGAATATTTGACACATTGATTGCTTATATTAGAGTGGACATATAAATTCTCCTTTGGTAGAATTTACAAACATAATAAAAGCAAACCAAATAAGAAATTAAGAAAATATAGAAATAAATAGAACAGAATCATGATGTTTGTCTCATCATTGATCTTTCAAACTCATTACCCTATTTCAAATGCTATTATCGGAATGCACGTTAAACTCTTTAATATAGGCCTTCAACTACCCATCACAGACACGCTAATTCAACGTAACAATGCTATGCCAAAAGTGTATATACAATTATATACAATTACACATTTTAAATGTGCTTATTATTGGTATTCAAAAATAAAAAAGAGATAAAGAGCAGGATTTAAAAGTAAACATATCGGGCGACAATGAGCTTCGAACCGTAGCCCTCATGATCAGAAGGCAGTAAGCAAACCACTACACTATGGTTGAGCTGTTGTTATTCATGCGAATTTATTTATAACAAGGATAACAAGAATTAATGACTTAATAACGGTCTACCAGAATAATATAACTTAAAAAGTAATATATATTTATTTAACATTATGGTAGACCGTGCTCATTTGGCTTAAATGGAGGAATAATTACCAATAAACATATCAAAGTTAGGAAGGTATGTATAATGTGACCGTGTATATTCAAAATATACGTTAGATAAATGCTGAATACGACCAAAACATGAGTTTTAATGAATGATTTCATTGGATCGAAGCTCGATAACACAATACAGTAGCATTGCAATGATAGGATTAAATACGCTGAAATCGAGTGCAATTGTCATCAGTCTCCCGGTGGCATATAGTTACTGGCTTTGCTTCTCGCCCCCGAGATCTCGAGTTCGAATCCATGTAATGCTATTTTTCTTTCTTTCTTTTTTATTCTTTTTGTCTTTCTTTCTTTCTTTCTTTCTTTTTTCTTTCTTTTTCTTTCTTTCTTTCTTTCTTTCTTTCTTTCTTTCTTTCTTTCTTTCTTTCTTTCTTTCTTTTTCCTTTATGTTGCCAATTTACATTTACATTTATCAATGAACTAAAGGGAAACAATTGTTTTGTTTTATGATTTTTTTTGTTATTTCAGTAGGTATTTTTAACTGATTGTACTCTATATTTCCAATATGATTTAATTTTGATTAGTTTTAAATTGTTTTAAAAGTGAATTTTGAGATAATTCGCTTATAATAGCAATCATGTGTCAAATATGCCTTAAATAATGCATATATTACAGCGTTTTGATACCTAAAAATATTTAGTTTGACAAAAACTGACAATTAAAGTAACCAAAATATGCGTAATGTTATTTGTTTTAAATTAGTGAAAAATCATGTCAATCGAGCAAGCGCGTTTATGCGAGTTATGGTAATTTTACTGAAAGTAATATATTATTTTTTGTCTTCTTCAATACAATCAAGTGCAAATTTACCTGGGACACTTGTTCATATTTCGCGCCCTCTGTTCAATAAAACCGGTCATATGACGTTCACCATGTGATATTTTATTTGTATAGTTTCCAACCTATTTCGAATCCCCTCCCTCCCCCACCAACCAATGTTGGAGGAAAAATATAGGTCATTTACAAAATGAGGCGTTTGGTATACAACATTGAATAAGGTGCGGGAGGGTCATTGAACTATGAAAGTGTCCCAGCAAATTTGCACTTGATTGTAGGCTCGGGCCTTGCTTTGTTTTGATGCACGCAGCACGCAACATGGCTAAAGCTTATCGTGAAAATGTTGTAACCTGTAACATTTCTAATGTAATACTGCCATATAACCCGGGCGAGTAACCATGTTCTCTGTTGTTTCACTGTCAATATTAAGATACTGATCCTGATACTGAACTCAAATTATGCCATGAAACCGCCATATTTTAGCTGCAGCTCTGCGCATCTGCTTGTGTGCTTCACAAGACAACATGACATTAATACCCCGAAACCGGTACTGAAATCACGCGTACATGGCGAGTTGCACCTACCACTAGGAACTGTGACGCAGCATTGAGGTCATAGGACAATAGTAGTACTATTTACCTAGGGTGAATAGTACTTCCGAGGGTCCAATAGTAACTCTGTTCCGTCATCAATCGGCTTTTTGATTGCTTTGCAAAATAGTTAAACTATTTTTGGTCACATGATAATCGTTTAACCAATTAATGAGCGAGAATATATTAATGAAGGATACAATAATTTGGTTACTCTACTAGCTGCATACTTGTAATAGTAGTATTATAAACCAGGGACCATGTATGAAGGGACTAAAAAACGACTTCCACTCATTGTACCATGAGAGTTAATGGTTTGCAAATTGTCGTCAATTGAGCGAGTACACACAATTATGCTGATCGATATACCCTGGTAGGAATCCCAGCCATATCCATGTTACAACATGGTGCATGGCTTGTCTTGCACACTCCAAAATAAGCCTACATATAATGATAGACTCTAGAAATGGCAACATCATCAAAGAAAATTGTTTTAAGAATTATTTCAGTATCGAAATCAGTAGGAACAGAAAGCGTATGATGTACACATTCCAAGAGAATGTTTAATTTGTTTGGTCTAGCATTGTATATTTTCACAAAATTATCACATTTTGTCTATAAAATCCTTAGTAGATAGATAATTCTCAACACTACACAGAAATTATGTTCAAAAATGATAGATATTTTACGCAATTTGACATAATTTTAAGAAACAATGGAATATTTTGATGGTATTTTTGTATTTTGTAAGGCAACATGAGTAAATAAGAAATCAATCACCACACCCTCGGCGCAACTGGCATGCAATCATGCCATTGCGAGCTAACCGTATTAGCTGGCAGTCATCTTGTCTGCTTGTCTTGTAAGGTTGTCCAGGGCAGTCTGCTTGTCTTGTGAGGTTGTCCAGGGCAGTCTGCTTGTCTTGTGAGGTTGTCCAGGGCAGTCTGCTTGTCTAGGGCAGTCTGCTTGTCTTGTGAGGTTGTCCAGGGCAGTCTGCTTGTCTTGTGATGTTGTCCAGGGCAGTCTGTTTGTCTTGTGAGGTTGCCCAGGGCAGTCTGCTTGTCTTGTGAGGTTGTCCAGGGCAGTCTGCTTGTCTTGTGATGTTGTCCAGGGCAGTCTGTTTGTCTTGTGAGGTTGTCCAGGGCAGTCTGCTTGTCTTGTGAGGTTGTCCAGGGCAGTCTGCTTGTCTTGTGAGCTTGTCCAGGGCAGTCTGCTTGTCTTGTGAGGTTGTCCAGGGCAGTCTGCTTGTCTTGTGATGTTGTCCAGGGCAGTCTGTTTGTCTTGTGAGGTTGTCCAGGGCAGTCTGCTTGTCTTGTGAGGTTGTCCAGGGCAGTCTGCTTGTCTTGTGAGCTTGTCCAGGGCAGTCTGCTTGTCTTGTGAGGTTGCCCAGGGCAGTCTGCTTGTCTTGTGAGGTTGTTTACAAAAACAATGCTTGTTCGAACACCGATTACGAAACCCGATGACAACATCCCGTTCATTTCGGCACACCACATGGTCACTCAGGTGCAGTCATGTGAAATGGCGATCTCAGTCTTGGAAAAGTTTGGTCAACCATGTTGCAATATGATTGGAAATTGGAAATATACCTTCAAGGTAAACAATATTAAATAGTACTGTATTTCCTTTCACTTCTTGGATACAGTATTGACTAGTTTGATGATTAAAGAATTTAAAACAAGTCTGCTAGTACATGTAGATGTTACAAAAACAGAGTTTGACATTTCCTTCCACAGGGGATATGTGAATCCATTAAAGGATGTCTCCGCAATTACAACATTATGCCTTATGATAGAAAATTAGTTATCAAGCACGAATCACATGGTTTTTATTTGAAACAAACTCATATTGACCATAAAAACTAATAAATACAGCCGTCTCTCAACATGCGATGTTCAAAATTCCTGGGCGCCGAAATTGTCCAGTGCAATGACATCCTAGTACCGTATTGGTCCGAGTATAGTCCCACCCGTTTTTTAGGTGACACTTTTTCAGAATTGGGGTGGGATTATACTGAATTTCAAAAAAAAAAAAAAAATTTTAATTTTTTTTTAAAGTTTTTTTTTCCCGGTTTTGCAGTGTCCCTGGACCTAGACCTAGATGCTAGGATCATTCATGGTTGACCTAAAAAAAAATTTCAAGATGTTTTGTATTTTTAATATGAAAATTGATAATTTGTATTCATAATACAATGAAGGCTGACAACAATTGAGCACAAGTAACCATGACATCATTGCACTAGATAATTTTGGCGCGGGAATTTTGAATATTTTGTGATTGCCGGAATTATCCTTTAAGATGAGCTGGTTGGTGCCAACCAGCTTAGCTACATTGTGAAGTGAACACAAATTACAACCAGGGGTAGCGCGAGCACAAAAAATCAACGGGTCCAATTTAATTTTTCTGGACCCTTTGGTACCTGCAAAACCAACATTTAAGGGGTCCAATGAGAATTTAAGGAGTCGACCTGTCTGAAATTCTAAGCTTTGGAACTTGTCAAATATTCCAGTGAAATTATTAGTGTCGTTGGCCTATGGTGATTTGGAAGATTTACTGATCTTTTTATTTTTTTACTTTTGATCGACGATTCTTATACTGATTTACTACTCCGTGCATCTTAAACTAAGGAGTCCATACAGTTTTTATCGGACCCTTTGGTCACTTTCAACTTGTGATTTAAGGAGTCCAAAATGGCCAAAATAAAAAATAAGGAGTCCCTGGACGTGCAAACTCCTTATATGCGACCCCTGATTACAACTTTGCCTATTTTGGTGAAGCAAAAGATCCTAGCAAGTGGCTTTAGGTCCAGAGAGTAAGATCTGTCCACAAAAGAAAATTGTGAGCCTTATTGATTTGATTTTCTTGAATTTTTCAGAGATGGCATCATCTTCAGCAGATGTCGGCTACATGTACTTTCCAGTAGATGAGCTACCAGATGTAGTATTAGTGAATGTATTTTCATTCTTCAATGTGAAGCAGAAATGTAGAGTTGCAGGGTAAGGTTATAAGTAAAGTGATGCTCTGCATGCCTGTTCGCCGTAGAAGTGATGTAATAATCGGATTAACTACCATAGCAATAGATGAATACAATTTGTGAATAGATCGCCCTAGACTACAAGCAGATTGCATTATATACCTCATCTAAAGATTCCCGCCATCTGATTTGTTAAAAGAGCGGGCATAGTTTTGACTATGCCCACAAAAGTAACTATTCCCCGGGCATAGTTCTGTGTGTGCGTTGTTCCCAGCGTAAAATGATATTACGCACGTGTTAATATTTGCACGCGCTATAATTACGCGGAAATCGCAGATTCTAATCTGTGCCGTTCGCATTGAAACTATTAATTTCTCTTTCCAAAATCGATGCTTTTAACCAAACAGATGATAAGAATCTTTAGATTTGGTATATAAAACAAATATTGACTGCTTTTTATTTGGGGTACGCCTCGGGGCATAGTCATGGTTTTGAGATCACCGCGGGCCTATAATTTTAACCATGCCCCTCATAGCAGTAAATATTTGTATACTAATCACCTGTGTATGTCTACAAACATAGATTGAATACAATACCGCTCTTTTCAAAAATACTAATCATACAGGTGCGAGTGATCAGCATTCCTTTGACATCTATGGTTCAATGCATAGGTACCGCATGAACGTTGTCATGCAGGGCGATATATTCATAATTGTATTCATCCATTGCTACAGTAGTTAATCCGATTAATTAAGTCACTTCGACAGCGAATTGGATACATTCATATTTAATAATAGTAGATTGTACTATTGAATTCAACTGTTGATTCCCCCTAAAAACAACACCATGAAGACACTGGATTACCGGAAAAGTATTTATTTATTTATTTATTTATTTATTCGTTATTTATTCAGGAAATTCCATCAATTCAAATGTACTGGTCTCCCTGGAAGACCTGAAAAGTAGGGTATTTTTTGGCACAAAGTGGGAAAATTGCATCTCTGGATTTGCTAACATACCAACTCAACCAATTTTCTGGAAAGGTTGGCTGGCGACCCTCTCGGATTTTATTTTTAAAAATCACTTACATCTTAACCCTGGGGCAAATGAACACATTTCAAATGAAAATGTATAGCACAGCCCTTGGTAACTATTGCATTGAATAAAGAGATGGGATACAGGAAAAATCTGTATTATTTTTTAAACTTTAAATCTTTTTGTTCTCCTGGTATCAGAGTTTCCAGACGATGGAATGCAATAGCAAAGGACTCAAGATTGTGGAAGATAGTGGATGACACCCCGAAGGAATCTGAAGGTCTGTTTGCCTTCATCAGAGCATACTGTGGCAACTCTTTGATCAGCTTCAAGACAAGTGGCCATATGACAACAGCTGCTGTAAAGTTAATATGTATGATGTGCCCTGGTATTCAAGAGTTTACGCTTTGTGATGTGACGTCTGAAAAGCAAATCAATTTGTGTGTTCTACCCTTAGAGCTAACAAGTTTAACTTTGATTTCATTTCCGTTCATAAGAAATAGTGCATGGTGGGACTTCTTGTCTCCAGATCTATTGCCTTGCCTGAGACGTCTGTATCTGAGAGATTTTAATATGAACAATCAGGAAGACATCTTTCCGCAGTTATCCCAGTTTCCAATGCTTACTCATCTCTACTTGGGTCTAGAGAAATTCTGGTACCATGCATCTGAAGATTTAGCTGTTAAAGTTGCACCCATAGCAGAAAATTTACAGGTAAAGTTGAAATCCATACATCCCCTATGCCTATGGAAGACATGACTTTAATCTCCCACATATGGGATGAAAGAGCGGAGCCGCCCATTCAGGTAACCTCATTTGAAATTCACATTCCCTGTATGGATGGTTATGTTATGTCTTTCCTTAGGGGTGTATGGATTTCAATTGGAATAGCCCAATACATGTATAAGTGTCAAGTGTCTAGATTTATGCTTTCAATCACAATATTTTATGAAAGATACAGTGGTTTTATTGGATATGGGCTATGGAAATGCCTCCATCCGGAAATATTTCACTGCTCTCTCCCATGTATAATCCGGCTGCCAGTGAGTATGACGTTGTTTTGGTGTACATAGTTTTGTTTTTGATAGATATTGCTTCTCTTCTCAAAGCTTCTCAAGACCACCACTTCAAAAATAAGTTTACTGGACCTCTGCCATCATTGGGCATTTGGAGATATGGCAGGTCAAAGTTCATACAGGGGTCAAAATTCAAACTGCTCAAATGCTGTTGAAAAGTTCTCCAAATTATTCCTCTTCTCATGGCGATCCAGAAAAAGTATACTTTTACCTATCTGTGACATTCCCTTCTGGAGTTATAAGCAGAAATGTCACAGGTCACCATTTGACCTCCACAGGGGTCAAACCCGGCCCCCCAACTCAACACAAAAGTTACCAAATAGTGCGGAAAAGGGGTAATTTTTTTACCAGTAGCGAGGACCGCGAAATTGGGGAAATAGGGGGTATTTAGTTTGGACAGTCCACAAACTTTGACCGTGAAATCAGCAAAATAGGGGGTATTTAATTTGCACCGTCCGCGAAAATCCGGTAATTTTATGTCAATATTTAGTGTCACTGAAAAGGGGTGTTGGAAATTCTAGTCATTAAAAACCACAAAAAAGGGGTTGTTTTTGGCCAAATTTTGTCCTTGATTATACTTTTACCTATCTGTGACATTCCCTTCTGGAGTTATAAGCAGAAATGTCACAGGTCACCATTTGACCTCCACAGGGGTCAAACCCGGCCCCCCAACTCAACACAAAAATTAACAACCATGAGAGTTACCAAATAGTGCGGAAAAGGGGTCATTTTTTTACCAGTAGCGAGGACCGTGAAATTGGGAAAATAGGGGGTATTTAGTTTGGACAGTCCACAAACTTTGACCGTGAAATCAGCAAAATAGGGGGTATTTAATTTGCACCGTCCGCGAAAATCCGGTAATTTTATGTCAATATTTAGTGTCACTGAAAAGGGGTGTTGGAAATTCTAGTAATTAAAAACCACAAAAAAGGGGTTGTTTTTGGCCAAATTTTGTCCTTGATTTTGCATGAAAAAGGGTGGTAAATTTGATGAAAAATCATTGCAAAGGGGGTCTTTAAAAGATTTGGTAACTCCCATGGTTGTCAACTTTTGTGTTGGGTTGGGGGGCCGGGGGATCAAAACCTGACAAATACTCTGATTTTCATGAAAATAGTCTTAAAGTTTTCGTCTGCTATAAACAATTTAAAAAAATGAATAATTTGCCATAGCTACATGTAGGATATGTTTCATTACCATGGTAACATGGTGAAAAGGTCAATGTCCATTGAATCATATAGACCCAGACCTTTTTTGCTATGTTACCATGGTATCATACACTATACAAACTAATATGTTTCTGCATGGATTTTCTATGATGAACAATTTGAGACTATTTTGGAGAAGATTGGAGCATTTTTCAGGTTTTGAACCCTGTGGAGGTCAATTGTGACCTTTGACCTTTTTGCTTATAACTCCAGATAGGTAAAAGTATACTTTTTCTGGATCGCCATGACAAGAGGAATAGTTTGGAGAACTTTTCAACACTATTTGAGCAGTTTGAATTTTGACCTCTGTATGAACTTTGACCCGCCATATTTCAAAATGCCCAATGCTGACAGAGATTCAGTAAACTTATTTTTGAAGTTAGTGGTCTTGAGAAGCAATATATATCAAAAACAAAACTATGGACACCAAAACAAGCTTCTGTGGCAAAATTGCGTTTGGCAGCCGGACTGATGCACACACATGTAATATCCAGGATATCATATACTGTGCATCACTAATGCACCGCAAGCGATGTTACTATATTGCATATCGCCCAACATATGTTTACGATCTTGGAATATCAAAATGGCTACTATATAAATGTAAACAGATTATTTATATCAGCATTCGTGTCACTTTTATCTTGCAAAGTCTGGATGTGAAAATGATATTAAAACAAAATTTCTCACAAGCTATATCAAACCCTAGGTTACAATCATGGAAAATATGAAAGGGCTTCTGTGTGCAGAAGTTGAGATATAAGGTTGGAGTTAGAACCTTTTGAATGACCATCATATTATCAAATCTGTTTCAACTCTCTTCACAGAATCTTCAAGTTCTCCGTCTTGGCTATGGTACTGAGTTTATGTATCAGAGATTGGTTGAATACGACTTCTGCAACAATATGCAAAAACTGAGACACTTAGAACTCCACTTCTATATGGACCATTGGGATCATCGAGTATTTGAATATCTATCACCACTGGCAAGCCTACCTCTTCTGGAATACTTGGAGGTATCTAGAATTCAGTGGACTTGGCTTATGCCTGAGGACGTAGATAAAGTAATATATGATATAGCAAAAGACATTGCTGATGCAGTGAAGACATTCCCAGCTGGCAAACTGAAACAGCTTCTCATAGGATTTGAAGCAGATCCAGAGGCTATACCAGAGGCAGAAAGTGTAATTACTTCTAATGAAGCAATTCTTGTAGAACTACGAAGACGTTTACCAGCAAGCATCAGTATTAACAAGGGTTTCTATACAGAGGCGTGAGAAGGAAGGCTACAGATATCTGATTGGAATTTGCAGACACACTTGATTGGGGGAGGGAGGGAGTGGGACACACTCAACTTTTTATGGTATGTGCCTGTCATTAGGCCCCCTTTTAGACCTTTTTTCTTAAATTTTATCATCAAAATGCCATAAAATAATGTGGGAACTTTCAAATTCTCTTAAATTTCAACAAATTTGTAATGCAAATTTGGAATAAAGAATAGAATTATATGCTCTATTTTTTTCCTGATGACCCCTTTCTCAAAATTTTATACTAATTATCCTCTTTTCCCAAAATGTTATACCCAATCCTTTGTTCATCATTGCTATACCCAATGATCCCCCCTTTTTTAAACAGCATTTTATAGCAATACCCCGTAATTCCTGATGTTGGTAGGCACATACCGATCACTTTGAATCCCCTCGAAAAAAATTTCCGCTGGGAGAACGTGAATATATTTTGTTATGTAAGCACAATTAGTCTTACAAGGGTTAAGGTGACTTTATCGGCTATGGTGCATGTCATGCACAGAATTCTGTGAAAATTATATAGATGTGATGTGTGTATATGAAAACCTTACTTGCCAAGTTTGAACTCCCCCCCCCAAAAAAAAACAACCAAACAAACCATTTTTGACTGATGCTGTTCAACTTTTTTCAATTATGTATTTCTATTTCAAATTACAGTGTTTCTAATATTCCTTAAAATGAAAAAAAAATTTGAAAATTTTATTTTTTTCAAACAATAAACACTTTATCCAAAACCAAAAATCCTGCAACAACTATTTAGATGTAAAAGCTTATTTACTACACCTGACTTTGATAGCCATAGCACCTTCCTTGTGGGCTAAAAAAAATTCAAAATTTACCAAAGTCAGGAAATTTCCCAAAACAAAGAAAAACATCAGAATTGTTACAATTCCTAAATATTTTTCTTTGTTATTAAAGATTTGAATAAATACACATGATTGACACAGAAACCACAAAATGATCACATACTTGGGATTACATTTAATACAGCATTAACATAAAATCACCAGGCTGCGGACTCTGAAAATTATGCAAAAAAGGCTGCCATTTGTATTGTAGTGAAGGCATGTATTTAAACTTAAGAGGACAAAAATATAGTAGTGCTACCAGGTTTGTCCCCTTATGGTCTTGTTGTATTATAAAATGGGCAATTAAGTCAGATGTTTTGATATCAGGCTAATAAAAAAAAAAGCTATGTCTCAAAGTCACCGCGCACATTCATTTTTCTTTGCATGTCCATGTCAGCTGAAACAGGAGATTCATTTTTGCTTCTTTTTTTCTTTTTTTTTTAGTATTTTGCTGTAGAATCATGAAATTCTGACTATTTTGAAGAAAATTTACTTGATTTGATACTCGCAATGTTTAGGTATTGATATTTGCTCTTCAATTGTGTAAATCAACCACAATTTTATGCTGTGTACTTTTGAACACTAGAAAATTACATTTTAACTCAAAATTAAGTTAAAAAAAAAAAAGAATAAAAATCTTTAAAAAAAGCCGCATTCGTTTTTGAAACCGCCATGGGCTTTGAGACATAGCAGTTTATTTTTTTTTAGCCTCATGCATATTATTGATATTAATGAAGCATTCTTGGGAAGTTTTTCCAGTGGCGTCGTAGCTAGGCCTTGCATGCCAGGGTTTGGATACAGAATGGCACTCTCTGAAGAAATAGCGCACGAAAATGGGCACAAATACCACTAATTTGGTTATAGGTTTAATCAAATTGAAATATGGTCTTAAATAATCTTTCAAGTGTCTGTAATGATGTTTGCGCAAGGCGAGTGAACTTTTTGACTTTTAGTGCTTGGAAAGGGGCACAGAATCAATCTTGGTATAATTGATGTTAGGGCAACGGCACGGTACAATTGGTTGCTGACCTGCGCAGTGCAGCATTTTTTGGCCTGGTTGACAGGACGTCAGAAGCAAACAAGTCTTTTTAATTCGGTCTTCAATTATAGCACTGAATAGGCTGATTCTATCCCCCTGCCCTATTAAGATGGTGCCCAGGTCACATGACCTTCCTTTCCCCCCTCTAGCTTTGCCACTGAGCATTTCCTATAGGTAGTACCAGGGATATGGTAGTATACTTAGCTTAATATAGCATACAAATATTTACTGCTCATGGGGGATCTGGTGGAATCTATTGGTCCCCGCGGTGACCTGAAACCGTGGGCCTACTATTTTCCCGAAACCTCCAGGTCGAGGGAAAATAGTAGGCTCACAGTCTCCAGTTCACCGAGGGGACCAATAGATTCCACCAGATCCCGAATTTAGAGCGTACTATTTGTTTTACATGTATATCCTTCATTAATATATTCTTTGTTCATTGATTGGTTAAATATTCGAAACAGATGCATGTAGGCTAGGCCTAGTCAAGGCTAGGCTCGGGCCTTGCTTTGTTTTGATGCATGCAGCACGCGACATGGCTAAAGCTTATCATGAAAATGTTGTAACCTCTAACATTTTTAATGTAATACTGCCGTGAAAAGAGTATAACCCGGGCGAGTAACCATGTTCTCTGTTGTTTCACTGTCAATATTAAGATACTGATCCTGATACTGAACTCAGATTATGCCATGAAACCGCCGTATTTTAGCTGCAGCTCTAGTGCATCTGCTTGTGTGCTTCACAAGACAACATGACATTAATACCCCGAAACCGGTACTGAAATCACGCGTACGTGGTGAGTTGCACCTACCACTAGGAACTGGGACGCAGCATCGAGGTCATAGGACAATAGTAGTACTATTTACCTAGGGCGAATAGTACTTCCGAGGGTCCAATAGTAACTACGTTCCCTCATCAATCAACTTTTTGATTGCTTTGCAAAATAGTTAAACTATTTTTGGTCACATGATAATCGTTTAACCAATTAATGAGCGAGAATATATTAACGAAGGATGTAATAATTAATGTTGGTTACTCTACTAGCTGCATACTTGTAATTGTAGTAAACTGAGCTCAAAAAGAAACTTTTTTACAATGCGTGAATCATAAGGTCATATCTTAAAATACTGTTAATCAAAATGAACCAAAATTACACACAGGATTACTTTAATACTCTACTCAAAACACATGTTAGTAACCAAGCAGTTGTCCAACTGACACAACAGCAAAATGCACTGTCATGGGACAGCTTCCTGGAATTTCCACTTTTCCTGGACCTCCACTTTCACACCCCAACATATGGCACCCAGCACAAAAAAATCTGTGAGAATGCACACAAGATCCTTGCACAGATGATAAAACGGTGCTGCTTTCTGCTTTTCATACACTTTTTTCATGAAACAGGGCTGGGCTGTGAATGTGTTCCAGGAAGCTGTTCCATGTCAGTGCATTTTGCTGTTGTGTCAGTTGGATAACTGCTTGGTTACTGGCATGTGTTAAGAGTAGAGTATTGAAGTAAACCTGTGTGTAATTTTGGTAGAATTTGATAGACAGGATTTCAAGATATGACCTTGTGAAAAATTATAAGTTCTCCATATATCAGAGTTTCCAGACGATGGAATGCCCTAGCAAAGGACCAGAAACTGTGGAAGATAGTGGATGACACGCCGAAGGGATTTGATGATCTGTTTGCCTTCATCAGAGCTTACTGTGGCAACTCTTTGCTCAGCTTCAAGACAAGTGGTTATATGACAACAGTAGCTCTAAAGTTAATATGTATGAAGTGCCCTAGTATTCAAGAGTTCACGCTCTGTGATGTGACGTCTGAAAAGCAGATCAATTTGTGTGTTCTACCCTCACAGCTAACAGGTTTAACTTTGATTTCGTTTCCGTACATAAGAAATAGTTCATGGTGGGATTTCTTGTCTCCAGATCTATTGCCGTGTCTCAGGCGTTTGTGTCTGAGAGATTTTACGATGTGCAGTCAGTATGACATCTTGCCGCAGGTATCCCAGTTTCCAATGCTTACTCATTTCTACCTGGGTCTAGAGAAATTTCACTTTGAAGTATCTGAGGTTTTAGCTTCTAAAGTTGCACCCATAGCAGTAAATTTACAGGTAAATGGGTATTCCAATTGAAATCCATACACCCCCTGTGGAAGACATGACCTTAATCTCCCTCCTAGGGGATGCAGATTTCTAATGGAGCCACCCATTCAGGTAACCCCATTTGAAATTCACATTCCCTGTATGGACGATTAAGGCCATGTCTTCCATAGGGGGGTACAACCAGTGTACTTTCCTACTCACTTTCTCAAAGCAAAATATGCAAACAGTCTCTTTCCCACCCAGGTGTCAGCTGTTCCGGATACTCAATGTTAGCGATTGAGCCACATACAGTCTGCGAGCGAGACTATAGTTCAACGGTGTGTGTGTGTGTCCATCTTAAAAAAATTGGGCTATTCCATTTAAAATCTACACCACCCCTGTGGAAGGTTTTGAACTGTCTTTCACATGGGGGTATGAATTTTAAATGAAATGAACACATGTGAAAACTTTGGCACCTGTAGGAATATAGTGACAAAATTACTTATTTCAATATTTAAAATATAATGTCTTTACTTTTTGAAAAACTAACTCCTAACTAATTTTTTTTTGTATGTTGTCACAAATATTTGCATCTATTTTTGTGATTTTTTTTCAAACACACCTATTACTCTGCCCTTAAAATTATATTTACAAATCTATTAAGGGAAGGGGTATGAACGTATGGGCAGTATTTATTGTGGGACATTAGAGCACATCAGACATATCGAATCGCATTCTGAATACGAAGAATGTCCTTCTGATATCAAATAATTTTGATTTTTTGAAATTCGCAATGTAATACACATTTTATGGCAAATCATTAAAATTGATATTTTTGATATTTAACAGTACTCAAGTAAACTTTATAAATCTGATGATTTATATTTAAAGTGTATGTAGGTGGGATGAAAAGCCGACGATCAATTGAAAATTTTGACCTTTCGTATTGAAGATATGGATTTTTTTTCCCAAAACACCAACAAAAATACCTGTCTTTTTGGGAAAAAATCCATATCTTCAATATGAAAGGTCAAAATTTTCAATTGATCATCGGCTTTTCCTCCCAGCTACATACACTTTAAGAATATATCATTAAATTTATAAAATTTACTTCGAGGACTGTTATCTCTCAAAAATGTGAAAAATATCAAATTTTATTAATTTGTCATAAAATTTGTATTATATCGTAAATTTCATAAAATGAAAATTATTTGATATCAGAAAGACATTCTTCGGTTTTAGAATGCAATTCGATATGTCTGATGTGCTCTCATGTCCCACAAAAAATACTGTCAAAACGCTCATTCCAGATCCCTTAAAACTCTCTTCACAGAATCTTCAAGTTCTCCATCTTGGCTATGGTACTGAGTTTATGTATCGGACATTGGTTCTACACAACTTCTGCAACAATATGCAAAAACTGAGACACTTAGAACTCCACTTCTATATGGAACATTGGGATCATCTAGTGTTTGAATATCTATCACCACTGGCAAGCCTACCTCTTCTGGAACACTTGGAGGTATCTAGAATTCAGTGGACTTGGCTTATGCCTGGGGTAGACAAGATGGACATAATACGTGATATAGCAAAAGACATTGTTTATGCAGTGAAGACATTCCCAGCTGGCAAACTGAAACAGCTTCTCATAGGATTTGAAGCAGATCCAGAGGCTATACCAGAGGCAGAATGTGTAATTACTTCTAATGAAGCAATTGTTGTAGAACTGCGAAGATGTTTACCAGCAGGCATCAGTATTAGCAAGGGTACCTATACAGAGGCGTGAGAAGGAAGGCTACAGATATCTGATCATCTGATACCTGGAATTTGTAGACATACTTAATTGGGGGAGGGAGTAGGGAACACTCAATTTGTATGGTATGTGCCTGTTACAGGGCTTAGTGTTATGTAATTATCGGTATATTTAAAAGGAATGTGGTGCTTTTTTGTATTTTCTTGATTTGTTCTAAAAACACTAAATCACCCAAATTCTATATTTTTTTACACAACAGGGAAGGTGCTATGGTTACCAAACTTTCAGGGGTGGCAAATAAGATTAAAATATCTAAATTGAATACCTGAGTGGAAGAAGGGCCCAACTCCATCAAAACTGTTTTTGAGATACTAAGAAAAAACTTAATATTTGGAAAAGTTTTATAGACAGAACATTTTCATCTTCAGGGGACCTTTAATACATGAACATACAATAGTACATACATTCAAAATTATATATGATGTTTCCATTGCAACGGTACAGGTCTTAATACAAGCTGGAGTTGGGCCCTTCCACTAATATAGTGCAAGTGTTATAAATAGCTACAGAAATTGGATAATCACCATTAATTGCACAAGTAGAACTCATGTAATATGTTAGCAAGAAAATTTATTGTATTGAAAAGCAGATTTCATGGATGAACAAAATTCCTCTTTAATCCTATATTTGTGGAAGAAGGGCCCAACTCCATGGAGTTGGGCCTTTCTTCCATGAAAACCATGATTAAGTGCACGTGGAAGACTATTTAGAGAGTGGGTTTTGGCTCATCTTTAAGACACAATTAAGAACAGTCTGCTGGCAATAAAATGCTGGGTCTAACTCATTTTTGTAAAAAATTGGAATTGGGCCCTTCTTCCACTCAGGTATTCAATTTGTTCTTCAGTTTTTTCCAATTAAGTGTTTCTATTTCAAGTTAGTGTTTCTAATATTACCTAAAATACAAAATGTGAAACAGTAAACGCTTTATCCAAAACAAAAAATCCTGCATTAGTATTTGGTAGCCATAGCACCTTCCTTGTTGGCTAAAACAATTCAAAACTGACAAAATTTAAGGAATTTTCCAGAATTGTTACAATTCCTAAATAATTTTCTTTGTTATAATTAAAGATTTAAGTGAACACACATGTTTGATTTGACCCATAAACCATTTTCCTGCAAGGGTGTAGTCTCCGATTGAGCTACCTTAACCTTTGACATGGATTATTTTGATGAATTTTCTCAATGATCACATAATGACTGTCACTGTACCTTTGTCTTTGTATAAATTATGCCACATACTTGGATACTTTAATAAAATCACCAGGCTGTGGACTCTGAAAAAAAAAACATTCAAAAAAGTGGGCCATTTGAATTGTAGTGAAGGCATGTAAAAAATTTAAGAGGACAAAAATATAAGAGGACAAAAATATTGTAGTACTACTAGGTAGTTTGGTTTGTCCCCTATGTTATAATGGGTAAAGTCAGCTACATGTATTTTGAGATCAGGCTTAAAAAAGAAGAAGTTATGTCTCAAAGCCACCATGCAGATTCATTTTTCTTTGCATGTCCATGTCAGCTGAAACAGCAAATTCATTTTTTTCTTTTTTTTTTTCTTTTTTTTCTAGTATTTTGCTGTAGAATCATGAAATTCTGACTATTTTGAAGAAAATTTACTTGATTCGATACTCTCATTGTTTAGGTATTGATATTTGTTCTTCAATTGTGTAAATCAACCACAATTTTATGCTGTGTACTTTTGAACACTCAAAATTACATTTTAAATCAAAATTAAGTTTAAAAAAATCTTTAAAAATAGAAATAAAAATCTTTTAAAAAAAAGCCGCATTCCTCATTCGTTTTTGAAACTGCCATGGGCTTTGAGACATAGCAATAATTTTTTTAGCCTAAGGCCTAAAAAAATTGTTTGATTGGCGTAACATAACAAAAAATTAGTGTAGGTAGGTAGGGATTATTTTTTTAGTATATTCAAGGACATTCTCTGTGATAAAAAAAAAAAAGTTACCAATGCAACTTTTAAAGCTATAAATTGCAGGCCTTGGATCTTTTTTTCTTCTTTTTTTTAAATTAAATTTTTTATTTCCTTTTTTTATTTAATTTTTTAATTTTTTTGCAAAAACAAAAAGAAAGAAAGGGCCTAATTTTAGGGTAGGTCGGGTTATGCCAATCAAACAATTTTTTAGGCCTAATGCATATTATTGATATTAATGAAGCATTCCTGGGAAGTGTTTCCAGTGGCGTAGCTAGGCGTTGCATGCCAGGGGCTAGGATACGTCAGAATGGCACTCTCTGAAGAAATAAACTGCACATGAAAATGGGCACAAATATTACTAATTTGGTTATAGGTTATAATCAAATTGAAATATGCTCTTAAAACAATCTTTCAAGTGTCTGTAATGATATTTGTGCAAGGTGAGTGAACATTTTGACTTTTAGTGCTTGGAAAGGGGCACAGAATCAATCTAGGTAGCACTGAATAGGCTGATTCTGTCCCTGCCCTTTCAGATGTTGCCCAGGTCACATGCCCTTCCTTTCCCCCCTCTAGCTATGCCACTGAGTATTTGTGTCAGGGATATGGTAGTACTTAGCTTATTATAGTATTACTATAATAAATTTGTTTACTGTACTGCATACTCATACTTGTAATTAGTAATATAAACCAGGGACCATGTATGAAGGGACTAGAAACGGCTTCCACTCATTGTACCATGCGAGTTACAAATTGTCAAGCACACATAATATGTTGATTGATAGACCCTGGTACGAATCCCCCGACAGTTACAACCATATCCCTGTTACAACATGGGGTGTGGCTTGTCTTGCACGTTGCAAAATAAGTGTACATGTTTTTATAATGATAGACTCTGGAAACGGCAACATAAATCATCAAAGAACATTATTTAAACTTGTTTTTAATTTAAGAATTATATCGGTATCCAAATCAGTAGGAACAGAAAGCGTACTAGTATGTTTAATTTGTTTGTTCTAGCGTTCTATATTTCCTTACAATTATCACATTTCGTCTCCAGAATCCTATGTAAATAATTCTCAACACTACACAGAAATTATGTTCGAAAATTAATATGTATTTTACACAATTTGACATGATTATTTTAGAAATTATAGGAATCTTTTGATGGTTTTCAGTATTTTGAAGGGCGACATGAGTAAATAATAAGAAATAAGACATTGCGCCCTTGGCGCAACTTCATATAATCGAAGGTCATAAAAGATAATACAATTTAACAATAGCCATCAATAAACCATTTCCAGTCCCTTCGTACACTGTCCCTGTATAAACCAAGTTTTATCTTTTGTTAAAAACAGAACAAAAGATGCTATATTATGTGTAGTAATAGAAAGTAAGCATTTCCGACAGTTGTATGTATTTTGTTAATATAGCCAATCATTTCAAATACTGTACTGTATAGACCATTGGCGTACGCAGGGGGGGTGTTACGTGTGTGAAACACCCCCCTTGGGTTTGTCAAAAACAATGGGGGGGGGGGGAGAAAAGGCAGAGAGAGAGAGAGAGAGAGAGAAAGGGGGAGGGAAAGAGGAGGAGGGAGATGAGCAAGGCATATAGGGGTCATGTTATAACAATTATCATAGGCCTATAGATGCCTTAACTACCCCCACACAAATTTTTCTCACCCCTATACCCGATATTGGCTGGCAACGCACGTAAATGTGTCGATACATGTTAACCCCCCCCCATCATCACACCTCTATACCCTGCCCTGGCAACGTATACGTACGTAAAGGTTTTAATTGTTAATTGACATGGATATAGGGCCCTACATGTTAACACCAACACCTCCCCACATCGTCACACCCTACCCCGGCAACGTAGGTAAAGGTTTTGTGCAAATTGAGTTCGGGTCCCTTTTTTCTGTTTGAAGCAATGATAGTGTAAAAATTATGCACTAAATGGCTTCAATCGGACCTTCATTTTGCAATTTTTTTCCAACTTCTGCAGCAGGGAAAACTCTTGTTCCCAAAAGGCTTCATGGACCGTTATTTCACCAATTTTCCGCTTTTTCAAACTAAAATTTTACACACAAATAGTGCCCAAATTGTCCACCAAATCGCTTCAATTAGGTATTCATTTTCCAAAAGTTTCTTAATTCTGAGGGGGGCACATCCCCTCAGACACTTTCGTCGCGCATAAGCTGATGACGGGATGATTCGCTTCGTGCCATTTCTTTATTTTTGTGCTTTTTTGTCATCACACCCCCCTTGAAAAATTCCTGCGTACGCGCATGGTATAGACCCTATCGAATATTACGTCACATGTCCTCATTTAAATAAATTTGTGCCCTCCAAGCGGCCTCCATGGCACAATTTTCATGATAATACAATAAAACAAGTGATAGGTAGAATGTTGTGGAATTGAACTACTCCCTATTCCAGAAAAATACAGCACTATTTTTTTGAATTAAAAAAAAAATCCCTAATCCTTTAGTTAGTTCTTACTGGCAATAAAAGTCAAATTTTAATATTTGGACAATTTGAGGAAAAATGGCTAAAAACATGCAATTTGGCATGTTTTTTTTTTGGCCCCCACACATGTGTGGGGCTTATGTTATCATCCAAATGGTTGCCTGGTTGTTTCTTTGTTTCTTTGTATGTTTCTTTGTTTGTTTGCTTGGCTGTCCGGGCGGAAGCAAATTCTTTAATCTACTCTGCAGCTTTAACGCAATAACCGATCAACTTCAAACTTGGTACGGTGATAGGATATGGTAGCCTGATGTGCTGTATAGTTTTGTGTCATGTTATTTGCATATTTATGCATATTAATGAGCTTATTTGCATATTTTGCCTAAATTTTCATTAATCCACTCTGCAGCTTGAACACACTAACCGATCAACTTCAAACCTTGGTTTGTTGATTGGTCATGGTACCTTGATGTGCTGTATAGTTTTGTGTCATGTTATTTGCATATTTATGAATATTAATGAGCTTATTTGCATATTTTGCCTAAATTTTCCTTAATCCACTCTGCAGCTTGAACGCGATAACCGATCAACTTCATTATTATGTTTTCAGGGTTATTAGGAGTTAAGAAAACCTAATAATGATAATATTGATAGCTTATTTAGATGATACCATAACATATCGGATTCGTCATACAAATATCGAACTCGCCGTTGGCTTGTCCAATATTTTTATGACTCATCCGATATGTTATGGTATCATGCTCAGCCATCCAATATTATATCAAACTTGGTTTGGTGATTGGTCATGGTACCTTGATGTGCTGTATAGTTTTGTGTCATGTTATTTGCATATTTATGAATATTATGGCTTATTTGCATATTTTGCCTATATTTTCATTAATCCTCTGCAGCTTCAACGCAATAACCGATCAACTTCATATTTGGTTTGGTGATTGGATTGTTAGCCTGATGTGCTGTATAGTTTTGTGTCATGTTATTTGCATACTGTATTGATGAATATAAATGACCTGATTTGCATATTTTGCGTACATTTTCATTAATCCACTCTGCAGTTTAATTGCAAAGGCCGATGAACTTCAAACTTGGTATGTGGATTAGATATGGTGGTTTGATATGCTGTATAGATTTGTTTCATGTTATTTGCATATTCATAAATATTAATGAGCTTATTTGCATATTTTGCCTAAATTTTCATTAATCCACTCTGCAGCTTGAACACAATAACCGATCAACTTCATTATTATGTTTTCAGGGTTATTAGGAGTTAAGAAAACCTAATAATGATAATATTGGATGGCTTATTTCGCATGATACCATAACATATCAGATTCGTCATACAAATATCGAACTCGCTGTTGGCTTGTCCGATATCCAATATTATATCAAACTTGGTATGTGGATTAGATATGGTGGTTTGATATGCTGTATAGTTTTGTGTCATGTTATTTACAAATTTATGAATATTAATGGGCTTATTTGCATATTGCATATTATTTGTATTTACAAACACCTATGTGTGGGGGCCACCTTAATTACAAACCGCGTAATTCTAGTTTACAATTGTAGTCACAAATTTCTAAGACTTGGCACAAGTCTTGCATTCACAATTTGTATTATAGGCTAAGAGTGAGTTTAAAATTTTAATATTTTATGTTAATTTTGATAATTGGGCATGGAAAATATTAGAAAATGTGTTTTCCAAAAGTTAGAATGCATAACTTGAAATTGCACAAGTCGTTGGGCTTGATTGTTAAGGCATACGAAAAACACCCTAATCACACATGACCTTATTTCAAAAAATGGAAATTAAAATTAAAAATTAAAATTTTAACTTTCATCGTCTATTCGAACTAACTAAAGGATTAGGATTTAGCTGCATTTCATTTTGGCAAAACAAGATAATATTTTTTTAATTCAAATAAATTAGTGCTGTATTTTTCTCTGGAATAGGGAGTAAAGACATGTCCCTCTGACACTTGGAACTTACATGTAGAGCCAACGTGTCTGCCATTTCAATTGTTATACTGTTCCAGTTGAGGTTATTCGATAGGGTCTATACTGTTTAGGACATGGTCTCAGATTTGAAGCAGGTTTCACTGCCAAAGTGTGTAAAAATTCACCCCAGAGTGAAAATAGCTATGTTTAATTTCTAAGGTGTCTTTTCTAGGGTAAAATTGTTTGTAGAACATGATTTTTTTTGTCAAACGCGTGCATCGTACATCGTTTTGCTACAAAATGATGATTTGTGGCCGATTTTGCCTTAAAAACGCATTTTTTGGGTGACAAAAATTTTCACATGCCAACTTTGTATACTCATAGAGTCTACAATATACATAGATATGGCCCTTTAAAATGTTAACATATCAGCTGAGGGTACTATTTGATGGACTCAGGTATTTGTTTTGTGATTGACTTAATCATTTTGCGCCAGAATCATTCAAATATGACATGCCTTGTGACAATTGACATGCCAAAATAAGCCGTTTTTCGGCAAAAAAAATCGATTTGAAAAATCATAACTCTTGATAGGAAGGTGCTACAGTGATGGTTGACCTACCAGTCTATGCAGTATGGAATGGGCTTTCATTTGATACCTAACTTTGTTCATTTTAACTAAGGAAAAGACTTTCAAAATGTAAAAATGTTTCCCCTACCCCTTAAAATTTTGATGTGTGTAAAAATTCCCGCCATTTATAAAAAATCGGGATTACAAGAAAACTACAAGAGCTATAGGCTTGAAAAACTAATCAGTTATGCACAGTATAAGTTCCTACTTGGGTATAACATTAATATCTTTCCATTCCTTCTCAATTTTCTTTTCTAATTTTTTTATCAATTTGTGACATCTGTAAATTACGTAAAATTTAGCATTTCGAAAAATCGCCAAAAAAAAAATATGAGGGCGACATGTTTAAAAAACTAATCAGTTATTCCCATGATACAGTACTACAGGTATATAGTACCAAACTTGTGCTAAAATGCATATTTTTTGAGTTCTAATTTTTTTATCAAATTGACTCGCCACCCCATTTTTGAGCAAAATCGGGAACAAATAGTACCTGTAATATTGCACAATCATGTGACCTATATTCAATGTGTGTGCACCAATCAGATGTCAGACTTGCACTACAACATGATATGAGCCTTGCACAGCCTTTATAAGTGTGCCAATAGAGTTCAAAAATGTTGTGATGATGTTGTCACTGATGGATCTCATATTTTTATTTCCGTCAAAAGCATATGCCTCTACTGTAATGCTCATATCAGGAAAACAATGACAGATTGTGCATTTCTGACTTCAGAAATGAATTCTGCACAAAATTTCAGTCTATAAAACATATTTTAAACAATATTTTTTGAAACTTTATATTTTGCCATTTTTGGCAGTCAAACCTGCTTCAAATCTGAAACCGTGTCTTAGTGGGAAATTTCCAGGAGGGTTTTATTTTTGCACTTTCCGCAAGTGAGCAGGGGCGTAGCCAGCTTTCTTGGTCAGGGGGGGCAAAATAAAATTTTGGGGGCACAGACGAAAAAAATTGCAGTTGCATCATACAATACATAGAGACTGTATGTCTTCGAGCTTCCAAAAAAGGGCCTTATTGGGATGATGTGCGAAAAAAAAAAAAAAAAAAATGGTATTTTACACTATTTTCGCCCATTATCCGGCTTAAAAAGGGCTTTATTGTTACTATGTGCGGGCGTAGCGCGGAAAATTTTTGTATTTTACACTATTTTGGCCCTGAATTGGGCTAGCAAAGGGGCTCCTTGCCCTTTTTCTTTTCCTTTGCCCTCCTGATTTTCTCTCTCATTTTTTTGTCAGAGGGGCACTTTTTCTTTCATTTTTTGCACCTGCCCCCCGCTGGCTACGCTACTGCAAGTGAGCAGTAAAACACAAATATAAAATCCCATAGAAATATTACCAGGCTGGATTGGATGAAATTGTTGATGCAAGACAAAAATGTATTTCATTTATTTGATGAAAGTAAATATTGCACTTTGATTCTTATTTATTGCAAATAAATTATACAACTACACACACATTAAATGACGAAAGTTAGTATCAATATAACCAGGCTCTTAACGCAGGATTTTTTTGTTGGGGTGCAGATTTTGAAAAAGTGGACTTTTTTATAGGAAAGAAAAATTACCTTCCCTCTTCTTCCCAAAATCTGATCTTTTTTGACCAAAAAAGCATAAAAAACATGAAATTTTTGGCTCGCTATGCTCGCAAGTTGTGATTTTTAGGACTTTTAAAAAATACTTTTGACAAGGGGGGGGGGGCAATATATGTCTTCAAAACACAGATTATGTGCATGTGTCAATACAATGAGGCTTTTGAACTGGATACAAATACACATCTTGGGCAATACTTTGCATAACGATTGGCTCGTAAAAGAACTTTTTTTCACACGTTTTCAGGAAAAAATTGGTTAAATAAGGATTTTAAAGCCACCCATTTCATTGCCATTCTCGTTTATTGCGATAAATGTTGCTGGCGATATCGCGATAAAGAAAAAGTGCAAATGAACATGTCTCTCTGGCAAGGGTAGACCCTGTCAGTGCATCAGAATAAGATGACAAGGAGTGCCAAACTCTGCATACTCTAAAAGTGGTGGGGGAGGCTCCGTAGTAATTACAAACCACTAAATGGTGAAGTAGTGAAGTGACATGCAGGTACAGCTGCAAATTTCAACTTGAGGGTCTTTCAGGGCATGTGAATAAAAATGGGGTCTAGGGGCAAAATGCTAAAAATATGGGGGTCTTTCGCAGGCAGATCTAAAAACAATGGGTTCTTTTGGAGGCAGATTCTAAAAATTAAGTCAACTGGGGGCAGATGTTATAACAGTAGGAATTTTTCCACAAAAGGGGTCTTGGAATAATTGGCCTTTTGGGGGGTAAACAAGAAAAATATGGGGTCTTGGGAAGAAAGCTGATCTTTGGGGGAACACATGAAAAATATTGGGGAGGGGGGCAAAAATGGGGGTCTTTGGTACTATTGAGTGCCCCTCTCTACTTGGATTTTTGTACAGGTATTTTTATCATTAATATTGACCAGCTCGATAACTCCCCACACAATCAATAATACTTCATTCCATTGCCTATTTCGGACAATGGAAATTCAGATGCTACCTTTTCCGAACATTCCATTGTAATATGGAATCTGTTATAATTCCTGGGGTTATAATTCTAGTTAGTAAATTGTAACACAAGAACACCCTATAATTATTGGGAGTTTTACCCGAGAATTGGAGCTTGATCTCAAATGCGGATCTTCAGGAACTCCCGGAGAGCCTGAAATAGGGACCCATGACTGCTGCACCAATGGCCCGTACCACCTAACCCCCTGAGCACTACCTTAGATCTAACATTGCCTCTGATTGGTCAATTACATGATATATTCACTTTAATCACCAATTAGAATGGAGCTTTGCAAATAATTCACCCCAATTTTTTTGTGTGGTGAAATTATTCTAACAATGTTGCCGATTGGTCCAATTGATAACTATAAATTCTTTTTGGCCAATCGGCAGGTAGTTCTCATGGGTTATCATGTGATTGAATGCCTCTTCTGGGGTTTTGTAATTGTATTCTGATACATATTAAGACACTGGTATTCCAGGCAAGTCCATAGATACTACTAAATTTTATGAAGCAAAATTTCTCAAAATGCAGGGCTACATTGCAAAGTTGTTCTGCTGATCTAATAGCTGCCAACTCCAAAAAATTAGGTGATTCCTATTGAAATCCACACATCCCCTTGTGGAAGACATGATGTTATAATCTTCCACTCAGGGGTCCGGGACAGAGGTACAGATTTCAAATGGATTTACCCATTCAGGTAACCCCATTTGAAATTCACACTATGTGTTGGGAAAGGATTGTCTTCATTATTCACTACAAGCTTGAAGTGTTTGAGATTAGATGCCTTAATTAGATCTATCTTTGGTGTTAGGCTAATGGACAAGATAAGGACATGAGGGGATGAATGAAACTAACACCATGCATTCCAGAAGAAGTAGATGCCCAACAACAGATGAAATGGTTATGCCCAACCACCTCCTCCCGCATTTCCACGCCTATATGACTATGTACAAGAATGACTTCACTATCCCTAGGCAAGTACCTGCCTACCAGATGGAAAGTCCAACGCAACAAAACATGGGGATGCTGCTGTAGGATGCTTGCTGAACATCAGGCCCAAGAAAGACAGAAGTGGAGGCGATTGTCTCGGACGAGATCAAAGGGCTACACCGGCATGTGGAATGAAGTCTACAAGTAAGTCCAGGGTTAACTTAGCATATTAGGCAAAAAAAAATCTGTTGTGTTGCCCTCATTGACCAACCCTATAAAATCCTGAAAAAATCAGGGTCAAAATTTTGAATGACAACTTTTACAGATGTGTTCAAAAAATCAATGTTTTTCACTTCAAATTAATATTTTATTGAAAGACTAGTCTTAAATTGATTATCTAACAAGTATCCAGTAGTCAAAATGGACAAATGTCAATGGAAGAACTTGGTATTATTTAAGATTTAGTGGGAATTTTTAAAAACTGAAAAAAAAAAAAATGACCGACCCAACTTCAACATATACTTTTGGGCAACATAACAAAAAAAAATTTGGCCTAAGTGTAGATCTCTCCCAGACAGATATAATTAAAGCTTATACTATAGCCTTTTCCCCCGTAGTTAAATGTACATGCCTGCATCTTAATTGAAATTTGAATCCCATTTATTTATATTAATATGATTAGTATATCTTATTCATTAAGGGTGGAATATAATACCAGTACCACACAGCGTCTGACAGAGGTTGTGAGGTCAATGCTTGCTGAGTGTTAATGAGAGAATTAATACAGAGAAGTGTACTAGACTAGGACTTGTAAATGATATACTTTTATTTGTGTATATAGAAATGATATAGCTTGATGTTATGCAAGGCTAATGCATACGGTATACTCTACTGGCCTGATGATACACTTAAGTTAACTGGATAATGGAGGAGAAGGGGAGAACAGAGCCAGTACATTGATTGGTCACCCCAGGTTAAATACTAAATAAATAAATAAATGGGACCATGATGTTTTTAAATAATTGGATAACATTTTAAAGAACAATTTTATTGGACCAATAATTATTATTCAGTGATGTAATGCTGAATGCACTTGCACTTCTGCACTATAGTATGGAAATCAGATTTTTAATAATCTTACATTATAGGCTTCCACACTTCAAATTGCTGGTATTAATTACTGCATAAATAAGTTTGATGTCTTTATGTGTAGGTCAAGTGTTAAGTTATATTAGGCCAAATAAAAAATAAAACATGTTTCACGTCCCCTCCTGCTTCCTTTTTTGAGGTTTTCTCAAATAAATTTTTATTTTTTGAAATTCAGTTATAACTTTTCAAAAAATATGTCTAGGAAGTTGGGATGTTTTCAATAGCCTTGTTAAGATACAAGAAACATTTTAGGAAGGTTTTGTGATCATTAGAGGGGGTGTAACTCTCAGAACAACAAATAAAAAAGGGCCTCCTCCTTTTTCCAGGCATTATTGTATATATACGCTAAAGCAGCTCTAAGTATGGGTATTTACACCAATTTTGCGATAAAAAATAGAAAATAAAAAGCCCCCTCCTCCTCCTTTTTTTTGAAATCCTGACGTGAAACATGTTTTATTTTTTACTTGGCCTTATTGGAAGCAAAAAAAATAAAAATATTGTTTTGAAAGCCATTGAAACTGTCCAGACATACAATGCCTTATACTTTGATCAGCTCGTAATTGACGGGAAATGTTTGGCTTTTACCACTACGTCGGAAAATAGATCTGATAGAGTGATATACCGGTAGTTGACCTGTCTGGTCAAAATTGTGTGTGTTAAATAAAGTAGGACATTAATTAATAATTTGTGATACTTCTAACGAGTTGTTATAAGACAGTTCTTGAAAGAAAATATATTGATATTAATCTGTGACGGCCCGCCAATTATTAGCTGATCAAAGTGTAATTGATCTTATGATTGATTTACAACATATAATCCCTTATTCGCCATAGAAGTGATGATGTAACAAGATTAACTATCATAGCAATAGGTTTAATTAAACAATATTTAAATATATCTCCCTGCACTATAAGCAAGTTGCACTCATCCCCTGTGTATGTCTGCAATCATAGATTGAATACAATACCGCCAAATATTTTGAACCCCTGTAATCTTTTCACCTCATAATTATTTTGACCATATATTTATATAAAAATGTAATCTGATATTACTCTTTGTAATTCATCCTTTGCTGGCACACCCCTTTTTAAAGGGATTTTTATCACAATGGTAACATGGGTACCCACCTGAACAAACAATATGAGGCAAAAATTGTCTCATTTCCAGTGACTTAGTTCAAAAATCTCCAAAATTTGACCTCATGTTATGGAGGATGAGTTTTTGTACCCAAATACATTCAAAGGTCATTCTTATCATGCGAATATAATGAGAGTTAACCCTCTCCATGCAGATGCCGACTGCAAACGACAAGTTTCAATTTTTTTTTCAAAATCAAACAAATTCAGAATTGTAAATTTTCATTACCATATTTGGAATCGGCATGAAAAATGCATTCAAATGAGTACAAACAAGCCTAGTATTGGTTCAGTGGTTCTTGAGATAGCTCTTGATATTTTGAGACAATATCGTAAAACTCAACTCTTTTTATATTGAAGCCTATATGGCTAGCATCATGTAGGCCTAGCATGCAGAAAATTAAAGAACTGATGATCATGTTTACGATTCAAATGAAAATCACAAATATGTAAGACAAAATAGTGGTAATTATCTGTCATTTGTTATTGCAGCTTACACCATCTTCCAATTATCAAATAATTTCAGCTAGGTTAGCAACCACACACATAAATCAAAACATCTTGGATTTCAATTACCCCTAATTATTCCATTCATCTTATAGTGTGCCAAATTTAGAACATGCTGACAGATTCTGCTGAAATTTATTTTTGTCCTGTTTTGATTAATTATTTTGTGGGGGAAAGACTCCCTTCAGAAATTAATTATTTCACATATTCTGAGTTTTAGTGGTGTACATCAACCCACAGTAAATTGTTTCACATATTTTGAGTTTTTGTGGCGTACACTACTATCCAATCATTGTTTATGGTTTTTTTTAATTAGACTAAAAATATAAATTGTTTGATTGTACATCCATCAAGTGGGATTTAATTTTTTTTAAAATAATTTTTAAAGGTCATAGTAAAATATGTGCTTAATTGGCTTAATAAAATATCCCAAATAGGTTTAAATTGGGAAATTTCTCTCTTCATTCATAAAAACAGTTTAGAAGTATGACTGAACTTTTCAGGAGTATGTCAAAAATTTTGAAAGAAAAAAACTTTCTGGACTTACTGGAATTTCCAAAATTGGGAAAGGTATTCTTTTGTACAGTTAAACAACAAAAGTTTTTTACAGATTTTCCAGATTAGTGTTGGTCGGATGAGGACAATCAAACAATATTTTTTGCTTCATTAGTTTTCCGTTAATCAAAATGTATACCCATCTATGTGTCTGCTATTTACATTTTTTAAGAGTTTGTGTGAGTTATTCAAAAATAATAATTCATATATAGGCTGCTGTTTGTACCGTACATGCATTTTGATTTACCAGGACAAAGTTTACCCCACATTGAACTTGTTGATCCCCATCCATAAAAATGGTACAGTCCGAGAGTCTTACAGAGTTGCTAATTGTACATTAAACAGCTGTATGGCATAGCATGTACACATCATGAATGATGTGTTTATACTTTCATCAAAACAAATTCTGCTGCCAACTCTCTATACACACAGAAATGTCATTCTAAAACTTGTCAGAATTATATGGAAGTTAGAGAAAGAATCAACTACTTGGATACTACTAAATTTTTGCTAGACATTGATGATGAATTAGTATCAAATTGCCGGATGTAATATTATTTCTGAAGATAAGCTGAGATTAAGTGGTGATGATAGCCTAATCTTGGAAATTTTGAACCTTTTTTACAGGATACAGAGTCTGTTTGAATCGGGAGGATATTATTGGTGTACTCATGGATGGAAACGATGGAATTTTTTATTGGAAATTAGCCTGGAATAAATACGAGGACTGTCTGTGCATCGAATGAATGTGAAATTTTCGGAGCAGATGGAGCGTGTTGATCATGTGAGCATTAATCATAATTGTCATCTTCACTTCACATTTATACGTCTGTCTGCTGGGAATGTGGCATCCTTAAGTTTCAGGTAAGAATGTTTCATGTGCATGCAGGTTTTGTTTATTATATGTGACAGATATACTTATGATACATGTAGGCCTTATGTGTGTATGGGTTCATGGGATGTGTTTAAAGGTGAATGTATAGTAATGTGAAAACCGGGGTGTTATTTGGATTATTTTTTGACAGGGATGTGCATCTGGAGCTTCCGAACCCTTACCAATTTCCAAGGGTAATGTTACCGAAAATAGAGACTCATATCTAAGGATTTTCCGAAAATTTGGACTCGTATCTAAGGATTTTCAGGAAATAAGGACCCATATAAGGATTTGAGCTTGAGAATAGTAAAAGCAACACATTTTTCACACATAGGACAGACAATTTGAAAAGGAGACCATGTGTAAGAATTTTTTCTTCAAAACATAGACCCATGTCTAAAGATTTTTTGTGGAAAACCTACCCATTGGAGCGGCACATCCCCGTATATGCCTGTGCTATGTGAGTACTCCTCCCGTGGTGAAAATTAAATAATTTTCACCTTACTACATAGTAAATGAAAAGGTGAATGCAATTGCATGTAAAGGTCTTCAGATTTCAGATATAAAGTGTTTATGTAAGAACATATGTAACCCATTCTGACAAACCAGGAACAAGTTACAGTTTTGACATTTCATGATTTGAATAAGAAATGTAAGCACTTGAGAATAAGCTTTAAAATGATACCAAAATTATATACATAGCATCAATAGTTTTCAAGATATGGATAATTTTGTAATTAATGATACCTTGCTATTTTTGCCAAATTTCTATTCTATTTTCTGAGTAATGGGCCCATTAGTTTCCTGTCTTACATAGGATTGAATAGGTATTATCATAGTTCAACTGTTATTTATTGAATAAATAAATCTCTTTTTAATAAGTACTTTTAAGGCTATGAAAGTCCACTTAGTCCCACAGTCAAATACCATGAAATTAAGAATTCCAAAATTTGATTTTTTTTATGTGAATGTCATCTTTAAAGGCCTATAACTCAAAAACATGTCTGGCGACTTGTTCCGGGTTTTGTTGGAGCTGGTCACATATTTGATATGGTGGGTGTTGGAGCCATAAATGCTTCAAAATAATCGGGAAAATGATAACACATGGGCCTACACCCTACTCAACTTGAATCCCAAGACTGGGCTCATAACATGGTGTCAACTATTCAATTATTTCTACATAAAAATATGTCGTAGGAGGATTACATGATCCTAACATCCTCTTTTTATGACACTTTTCAATAGATATATATCCACAAAAAAAGCTTGTTCCAAAAATATCAGTTGATTCCGATTTTGCATCTGCAAGTTACGCATGATTAATGTATTACTATGCTCAATCATTGTCAATAGGCAACTGTGTTGTAATATTTTTCTGGTATGCCAGAACAAACTACAAATTTGACTAATTTTTACTAAACAAATTATTCATTTATGTAGCCAGAGGTTTCCAGTGGTATGATCTCAATTTTTTTGTGAAAAGTGGGGGCGGGGGATGAGGCTGTGGATCACATAATGCCCCTTTAAAATATATTATTGTTCAGAACAACTTTTAAGATAAATGCTTAAAGTGAAAAGTACTAGTGATGATTAAAATGCATTGATGGGCAGTTGTTTCAAAAGAATTGTGGAAATAAGAGTTGGCCATCACTTAAAGCCATATTATAACATTTCTGTAAAAATAGATTAGTATTTATTTTCCATAAAATGTTAGCTTTTACTGTCAGATATGACCCCTTTTAATTTTGAGACGAACAAGTGAGGTAAAGCATAGAAAATTGGAATTTACTAGTAGCGCCCATGCATGTTACTCCCGCTGTTGTAATATGGTACGATCCTCGGGTGTGTGTGTATGTGTATCCCGTACGCCGCATGTAATGCGTACTGTGCATACATGTTCGACTAATATTTCCATCGTAATAATAAAACGCCGGTTCCATCGTTTTATTCAAAATCTCGGATTTTGACAAAACTACAGCACCTAAAGTCTTGATTTTTGCAGAGTATCTTTATTGACTAAAGTATATTACAATCATGTAAAAACCAGAATTTAAAAAAATGTTGAGGGCGTTCTCCTCAGCAAATGTTATAATATGGCTTTAAGGTTCGAAGCAGCCAAAATTGTCTAAATCAATATATTATTGAAAAATAACACTTAGATGTTTTGCAAAAGTTCATTTTACAAATCATATACTTTGAAAACTTGCTTGATTTATTGTTGTTAATGAGTTATGTACGTTTTTCAAGTGTTGTTTTTTCAGCCTTCCTTTATAACATAACTCAAGAACCACAGGACATACAGTGTATCTGTGATATTTGAATTCTTCTACAAACTCGCTATGGAATGATCAATGCAATTTTTGCTAAAGCTCACAATTCGCAAGATGCTGTGAACTACCAAATCACAACATTTTAAAATAGTTGATAACCTTAAAATTAGATTTGCAACATTTGATTGGTTCAGAATAGTCAGGCCTGTAGCCAGGGTGTATATTTTTTTTTGGTTGCAGCTAGGGAGTAAAAAAGTGGATATTTTGTAAATTTTTCCTTCAAAAAATGTCTAATTTCTCCTACCTCATGAGCCTTTTGTGACTTTTTCTTTCAAAAAAGGGGTGCTTTTCAATGTGTTTTATAGAACAAAATGGACCTTTTTTGGACTGGCATGGGAGAGGTGTGTGTTACATCCTCTGCAATACACCCCACCTGGCTACAGCTCTGAGGATAGACTGATCAAAACTTCTGAGCACAAATTCTTGAGGTCTTATTGTTCTCGGGTCTACAAGTGAATGGTGATGGAATTTTGAGGGAATACACTAGGATCCACAACATGCTCATCTATCAAGACAAAGTTCTTTAACCCCAATACATTTGTACATACATTGAATGACCTTTGAAAATTTGGGTACAAAAACTCATACTCTGCTACTTGAGGTCAAATTTTGCACTATGATTGTTTAATTGAGGCTATGGAACTATGCCATTAGGATGAGGCTATTGTGATCCATAGTGATAGTCTCCTGCCTTTGTTCACAATTGGTGATGTCTCCCACAAAGCATTCATTCTAAACATTTACATTAACAGGCTCAAATTACTTTGGCTGTAAATTAAAAAAAGTAGGGGTGGACACACATAGTTACTGCATGCCAGTAAACACAAAATATGTTTTAGGACATTTTCAAAATATTTTTCATCTTTTAGATCTTAAATAGTTGAGAAAATCATTGAAAATATTCTAACAGTTAACAAAAACTTTTTTTACAAGACTAAAAACAGATTATGTTACAATGCTTTGTGGCAACCTTTTTTACATTGTTTTTTATGTAACACTATTTATATATGAAAAGTATTTTATTTATGCAAATTTTGTAAAATTCGATCAATGAAATTTGGTTTGGAGGCAAGTAGTGTTGAGTTGTGACTATTAATCAACAGAAAGCTTGCAATTTTTAAATGTAGGTATCAAATGCCCATACATCTATTCAAATTCCTGTCATGTGAGAGTGATTTTGAATAGATGCACGGCCATATGTGATGCGATAAAGCAAAATCAGTCGGAACTCGGAAATATTAAATTTTCAGTTCCTTATAGGATAGTAAATAGCATTTGCAAAGCTGCACTCTGCAGAAAACTCAATTGAACAACCAGTTCCAAAGATATGAGCAATCGAAGAGCTTCCAAAACAAGAGGAAACAAAAGGAAATATTGCCTTTGTTTGGCTATATCTCAAAATCAATATTTCCGAAGTTACAACTTATTTTGCTTGATCGCATCACATATGATCACGGCGTTTGGAAATCGCAAACTCTATGTTTCATTCAGCACAAAGTTATGAATTTCAATTTAAGATATCTACACCCATAGATGGGACATATGATTGTGGATAAATAATAATAATACAAATATTGAAATAAATTATTCATAAACCAGTATTTTTTTAAAACACAAACACTCTTAATTCTGATTAATTTAATCTCTGCCAAGGTGTATAAATTTGTAATTTTGCATATTGTATTTTTATGAACATAGCAATTGTTCAAATAGGTTGGTTTACAATATTTACACTCTTGGACTCATAATGCATATATGCTGGAATTCAGGAATGACAATGCTTTGCTCTTCAAAGTGATTAATTTTGATTCTGATCGTAAGTAGGTCATCACTCATTTATATTCACCTCAGTTTGCAGTGTGTCTCATCTCAAGTTAAGAGTAATGTCAAATTAGAGTCGCAAGTCGCAGTATGCTCCTAAGCTCTCCTAGTAAAAACAAAATGAGTTTGAAAAGAGTTGGCATATTTACTAGTCATGCTATTAGGCTGACAAATGATTCAAGTCTGGCATCAGACAAGCATGATGTATTGTAGAGATGGGTAGAAATTCAACTTCAAAATTATTTTCTTTGCATTAATTTGATTGCTTTGCTTTCTAATTTTACATGATCGATCTGAAACATGCTATCAGAGATTTCTGCATAAAATATTTTGTGCTAAACTGCTCCACAAAATGAGCAACAATCATGGATAGACCAATTTGAACATAATTTTAATTCATGTACATACACATCGAACGCCTCTTCAGGGGTTGTGTATTGGTTTTCTGGAATAGCATGATATGATTAACTGGCTTGTATCAGTCTGATTCACAAGAGTATCTATCTTATTGAACATCTGCAAAAGCAGGTGCATTATTCAGTGTCACTGCAACAAAAGGCCTGTTCAGATGGTCACTAGTCTCAAAACTAGTTAGAATCAAGCCTAAAAACCTCCAGAGTTTCTGTCCAGATGACAGTCTTAATAACATATATCGCAGAACTAGAAGTAGTAATAGACTTGTGACTAACTCAAAAGCTAAATCCTGCCTCATTCGGCTGGTCTTGTATTCCCTACTAATACCTCCCCTATTTTTATCATTTCGGAGGACGCATTTTCATTTCACCCCCTTATCACGAGGAATCAAGGACATTTTTCCGAAAGAAATACCCCTATTTTTACCATTTCAAGGACGGTTTTGAATTTCCCCCTATTTCACGGGGAAATGAGGACAATAACCAAAACTATAGCGGCAAAACGCGGACGAAAGTCCTAGAAATACACCCTATTTTTCATGTCAAGGACAATTTTGCTCCAAAACACCCCTAATTTGGACAATCGCGAACAATTTTGTCCTCGAAAATTCCGCAGACATTTCTTGAAAAGTACCCCTAATTGGAACCATCATGCGTACACATTGTCAGTGAAGACTGAACCCACCGGGCTTGTATTGTAATATTACCTCATACACAACAGGTCAAAATCCCACTCATGGCTACATGTAAGTGTGATGTAGCATTCACTTTATAGCGTACAGGCTCTTGGCTATCTCATGGCTAGTGTTTTAGGACTATAGTTAAGTGCTAACTTTTCTAGGGTTAAATTCAGCTTTAGATCGAGGTTAGCTAACCACGAACAGTTCATACGACCATTATACCAAGAGAAGTAACTCAAGGGTAGCAAATTTAAAGCAGGCTTGTGGCTAATGACCACCGTCTGAACACGCCTGATAGATATTTGGTGGATCACCTGCATGGACTTGGCATCTCTTTTGATCTACTGTGAACTATTTAGACAATTTCACAATCTTATTGGCATCATAATTATTTCAATTAAAATTCACATCATGAAAGTGATGATAACTTGATATAAATTTACGTGAAAGTTGCCATGTGAAGTTCACATTGTGAATATTCAAAAGGATTTACTGTGCAAATGAGCTGGTATTTTTGCCAAAAATATTAGTCTTGGGCCCATTGAAATCTTAAAACAGAAGCACCAGGCAAAAAGAAATAGAAAAGTCCACCCTAAAAGTTGAGCACAGTGGCCAAGTGTGCCAAAGTCTGCCTTTTTTTTTAAAGCTGATGAAATGGTCAAATATGAGGTTAATTTCATCAAATCACATGCACACAGGCATTCATGTTTCTTTTCTTTTTGTCTCCAATTTCTCTTCTTTTTATTTTTGATAAGGGGGGGGGGGGGTTAAAAGGGCTGTATACGCTGCAGCATATAATGAAATGGAAAGCAGAATTTTGATTTCACTTGACAAATGTAACATATTGCTTGATCCAATCACATTTGCAAGTGGGTAAAGGATGCAAGCAGTAATGTACTGTTTCTCTTGAACTTGGCAATTTCTAATGCAGTTGACTTTGACAAGTTTGGTACCAGTGCTCTGCAGGGCACTCACACTTGATGCCTCATTAACACATAACCACTGCTAAGAAATAATTTGATACATATTTTTAATGGTTACTATGGTAACTCCAGTCTACTGTCAGAAATTTAAGGTGGAAAGTTTCCAATCCAATCTATTTTCAGTCATATTTTCACTTCTAAGGGATAGTGTTTTTTTGGCCTAAGAGATTTGCTATCAACAAACATCTGTTAGAAAATAAAAATGAATTGAAATAGATTTTATAACAAACACTTGTTGAACGGATATTCTATGTTGATATTCTATGTTGGAGTATCTATGGCCCTTAAAGGTTAAAGAGCTGTAAAATATTTCTGATGTTAGGGTTGATAGAAAAACTACAATAATGAGGTGAATGGTTCATAGGATTCCTTTAAGCCTGCTACAGACTTTAAGTGGATGTAGAATATTTGATGTCTTTGTTATCTATTCCCATTCAATTTTCAGTAATGTTTACTGACAAATGTTTGATGAAGTGAAATTAATCATATATTTCCACCAGACATTCAGCATAATATATAATTGTTTTTTATCAACACACATTCATAAGAATTGAATTAATTGAAAAAAAAAGAATAACAAATTAATACTTGTTGGACTGAATATTCTACATCAAATATTCAAAGTCTGTATGGCCCTTTAGAAGCTGTAATTGATTTATTCTGTGGTCTATGAGTACTAAAGTAGGTGACAGAACATTTTGTGAATATGCATAGAGAAGTCATATTGCTAAAAAAAATCATGAAATATAAATTCTGTGCTGGTCGAGCCCATGATATAACAAGGTGGATTTTTTAACGCATAAATACATATACAGTAATTTAAAAGAGGTAGAAATTTGACTTTGTGACACATTTTATTCCCAGAAATCAAACTTTGTACTAACTGACAACTGACATTATCTGTATTTCACACTCAAACATGTGGACCCTAAAAATTTGCTAGGCAGAATTGTGGAGACAATGTCAGTTTGGTCCACATTCTGGCGACTTTATTTGTGTTTCCAAATATGTGACGGTGCACCACAAATGAGCCGTAAATATCCTAAATTGTATTCTAAGTTACAGTGTGAAATGTGCATGAAGGTCGTATTCATAGGCACCTCAATTTAGTGCTACATGTATCCCATTTTGATAGCTCTAGTCAAACACCTTTTAAACCAACCGATAATCCTATTGTTGAAGAGGATAATAAGCTTCTATGTCTATAGAATTCTTAAATATCTCTAGTCTTTGTTTGCTTTGGCTTAATCCTGTTCAAGTGGTGGGTTACAAAGCAATATGTATTGTCTAGGTACAATACATATTACCAACAATTAACAATGAGAGGACATTCCTGAACCTCGTTGACTTGGGGATGTTTTGAAATGACCGCCAATTATGACTGTTTGATATTTATTACCAGAAATGTGGGAAAAGAGACACATGTAGAACAGAAAAAGGCATACCCATTTTGTTAAAGGAGCAAAGTTCAACAAACCATAACCCTGTTTCTGGATATCGTTTTTAGTCAAATGATATACCATTTTTAAGCTTATGATATATATTTACTAAACACAAAATAAAACAAAATTGACCGGGACGACTTTACGGCTCAGTCGTGGTTTACGGTCACATATATTCACATTGATTTAAAGAGATAGAATTTTGACTTGGTGACACATATTATTCCCAGAAATCAAACTTTGTACTGACTGAAAACTGACATTATCTACATTTCACACTTAAAATTTGGACCGTGAAAATAGGCCAGGCATGTGTCATCATGGAGACAATGTCAATTTGGTCCACATTCTGGTGACTTAATTTGTGTGTAATATATTCACATTAAGTACTATGTGTGATTAATATTTTTGTGGGTTTATGAATTTGCGGCTGCCTGTTGGACCATGCCAGCATAAAAATTAAAAGCCCGCGAAAATTTCCCATGAAAATTTCATGCTGCATTTATCTTTGCTAAGTTTTTCTCACTCCTAGCAGTTACCATGAAAATAATACTGATATATCTTTTACTTGTGTACTAAACTATAGGTTGAAGCTATAATGTTTGATTTCCATCAAATTTCAATTGGGTATTTGTTCTGTCATTGGTAATTTTCATAGACTAATTAAAAGGCATGCATTAATCAGTGAATCATACGGACTTTATCATTATGAATTGATTAATTTGTCTAATAACCATAGGCAGTGCCATAACCAGACCACTGATGAGTGATCCATTACCACACGGTATACACAAAACAATATGAATTTTAAGACCTAAAATTCATGAAAATCACTTCTAAATTGGTGTGTGAAATTACTATAGTTTGGGTGAATGAGATTCTTTCATAAATGTTGGCAGAACTTAATTTAGGTAGAACCCAAAATGTTAAATGTGTCATGGCAAATCATGGTGTTAAAGAAATATTTTGTGATCCTAGCATCCTCTTTTTATGACATTTTTCTGTTGAGGTCCACGAAAAAGCTCATTCCCAACATTTCAATTGATTCCAATTTTGTGCTTGTGAGTTATGCACATATCAAATGCATGCCCAGCCCCTGGGGACCCGGGGATGGTCCGGGACTTGACATCATGTGACCCGGGATTTTATTCAAAAAGTGTCCCGGGGAGCCGGGTGTTGGCCGGGACTGGTATAAGAATTGACGTCGGCCAAAACCCGGGAAATTGGGCGGGACTTTACCCAGGCGAGGGCCGGGATTATGTCGTAACTTACCCGGGGTGTTCCAACCAGTAAATTGGGCCGTGAACATGGTCATGGTTTGATAGTAAGGATGCCCGCATTTATGGGCGGGGAATCCTTTCACGTGGTTGTACTTGAGCCGTGGATATAAACTAATAATCCACTGAGTCGCCAAATTAATGTTACTGTTCATAATCCATTCCAAAAACAAAATCTTGGCTGTTTTTTTTTAAATTTTGCAGTAGGCCATGTATCTGTTATTTAGCGGGACTCTAAAGTTAGCATGGTTAACCAGACCACACTGGCTTTTGGATATGCATGTGCAAACGAGAGCCTGCTGTATGCTTATTTATGCCAAATGTATTGGTTTTTTTTATAAAAGTTTTTAACCACCTGCCGAGAGTAAAGTTTTAAATTATTAGGCCTACACTCAAAAACAAAACTGACCGTGATAATAAAAGAATCTATGACATCTGCGATCGACTGCTACATGGCTACATACATGATATAAAAATTGAATTCAATATCTTGTGTTAATATACAGATTTTTAAAACTATATTACATTTTCATGTTGGAGCGTTTAACAATAATTACTAGAGACATTGTGATTTCCAAACGTAGACATCAGATGTACTTTGATTTATTCCAAACCAAAAGGGGTAGGCCTATATCAAATTTTTAGATTCCATGCCTATAGGTAAACTGTGCACGTTGAAGCCCGTGCGTTGATACTCAAACAGTTGAGCAAGTATATAGGCCTAAACCTAATATAGGAAGGAGAGGAAATAATTATGCTGCTCTGCGCTATTGACGAGAATCTAGGTAACCTAATTTCGTTTATCGCTTTTTAGATGTTCCGCAACATGGTGAGTAACTGACGATTTGCAATGGGACACACATGTAGACCTATATTTTGAAGCCTTTGAATCCACCCAGCATGTCCAGAGTCGAAATTTGAGCCTGCATGACAAGATTGCCGCAATAATATTAAAACCATATAAGATCCAAGCCTATGATGCTCAGGGCCGGGAACTTGGGCCGGGGAATACCCGGGGTTTGCATCGGTTTGCATCAAATATTCGCCCCGGGGGGGCGGGGAGTGGCTGAGAGTTTTGCCCGAGTGGGTCCGGGACTGGCCAGGTGTTTACCCGGGACTTGAACTTTTAAACCCCAAATCCACGGCCCACGACCCGGCCATCCCCGGGTCCCCAGGGGCCGGGGTTGCATTTGATAAGTGCATTATGCATGATTAGGTGTATTACACTGCTTCATAGCGTAATTGTTGTAATTTCGTTCTGGTGTACCAGAACCTAATTCAAATTTCACAATATTTTTGCTAAATATATTAATCTGCAAGAATTTGTTCGTAAACATTATGTAGCCAGAGGTTTCCAGTGGAATACAAATCTCAACCTTTTTTGGAGAAAAGTGGGGTGATGATGCTGTGGATCACAAAATGCCCTTTTTAAGTTGATTAAAAAATGTATTTCCTAACATAGAATTTATGTACGAGTGATATAAAACAAATATAGGTTTTCCTGTCCAATTTCGAACTTTGGTGGTTCAATTTAGTATAAGCATCATTCCTTTTCGCGCGAAATTGAATGAACGCTTACATTCTCAATTTCAATTTAGCGCATATGCAATCTATTTCATTTAATACGCATTCAAAATTCTAAATAGTGCACCCAATTTTGCAAATTGTGCAGCCAAATTCACGTAGCCTTGAATTAGACTTACAACAAAGGTAGAAGCCATAGTGGCCACAGATTTCTGCTGTTGGTTTCCAATAATTGTTCTTGGGATCTTGGTGCAATTAAGGGTGCTTACTCTGCCCTCTTCTGTTTATGCTTGGTGTGTGACCTTTGTGTTGCCTATTAATTCAGCTATTAACCCATTTGTACACCATTGCTGAGGTTATTTCCAATTGGAGAAAGAAACAGGCTGAGAACAAGACCCCTGTGCAAACTCCTTCTCAAAGGGCCCCAAATGATCAACAATCAAGGGCTGAGAACAAGACCCCTGTGCAAACTCCTTCTCAAAGGGCCCCAAATGATCAACAATCAAGGGCTGAGAACAAGACCCCTGTGCAAACTCCTTCTCAAAGGGCCCCAAATGATCAACAATCAAGGGCTGAGAACAAGACCCCTGTGCAAACTCCTTCTCAAAGGGCCCCAAATGATCAACAATCAAGGGCTGAGAACAAGACCCCTGTGCAAACTCCTTCTCAAAGGGCCCCAAATGATCAACAATCAAGGGCTGAGAACAAGACCCCTGTGCAAACTCCTTCTCAAAGGGCCCCAAATGATCAACAATCAAGGGCTGAGAACAAAACCCCTGTGCAAACTCCTTCTCAAAGGGCCCCAAATGATCAACAATCAAGGGCTGAGAACAAGACCCTGTGCAAACTCCTTCTCAAAGGGCCCCAAATGATCAACAATCAAGGGCTGAGAACAAGACCCCTGTGCAAACTCCAAATGATCAACAATCAAAAGTTACAATAACAATTATCAGTGGTTATATTGTATCAGAAACTAGAGAAAAGGGTTTTTTTTTGCTACATTCTTTAAGAATAACTTTGAATGCAATATGTCAATATTGTATATTGTTAAATATCATTATTTATTAAATATTACACATTTTGTACATAGTCTTAAAAGACATTTAAAATATATTGGGACACAATATAAAATTAATTTTATACATGTATTATAAATATCTTTGAAATGATATGAAGTATTAGACAATGTAAAGAAATGTATTAAATGCTATTTGAGCAGTGTATTGAATATACATGTTAAACATCTTTACATAGGCGATAAAAAATTCTGCTGTTCTGTGAGTCTGACCGATCCAGATTTTGCTATTTGGAAAGTCCATCTGTCTATAGAAAGGGTTTTTTACATCACCTCAATCTAAGAATATCTTTGAATGCAAGATATCAATATTGTACATTGTAATGTCGCATTTATTAGTTAAAAATACAAAATATAGCTCAGCATTGAGAATAGAAGCATTTTAACCAGTTCGTTTTTTGATAGGTATGGAGCACCAAGTTCATGAAGTCATTAAAGAAATCAAGAACCACTTATTCCCATTTTACATATCAACATTATTTCTCAAATGCGTTAGCAACACATATCCAAAGTTTTAACGAAATCCATTGATAGTAAGCTTTCCAAACTGAAGTGAATTTAAAACATTTTTGGCTTCTACCTTTAAAAGCATGTAAGCTACATTGATACCGATGCCACCAATAGAACAAGAAGATTTGCCCCTTCATTTTGCATACCACTTTGTCCAATTTTTGTTCTCATTTCTTCACAAAATGCAAAAATAAAATGCAATGGGTGTAGTACCCCCTTAAAAGACATTCATTATTTTGAACATTGTAAAATAACACAATTAAAATATCATTGTAATGACATTCAGTATTGGACAATTTAAATTAATGCATTTATTAAATTTTATTGAACAGTGTATTCAACATGTTGGATGTATATGTTGAACATTTTTTACTTAGGCGATGAAAAAAAAGCTGTTCTAAGTGCCCAAACGATCCAGATTTTGCCGTTTGGGAAGAAAAACAAATTCCAACTGACTGACTCTACTGGGAAAGTCCATCTGCCTATAGAAAAAGGTTTTTTTTCATCGCCTTAATTTAAGAATATTTTTCAATGCAAGACATCAATATTGTACACCAGGGGTAGCGCGAGCACAAAAAATCAACGGGTCCAATTTAATTTTTCTGGACCCTTTGGTACCTGCACAACCAACATTTAAGGGGTCCAATGAGAATTTAAGGAGTCAACCTGTCCGAAATTCTAAACTTTGGAACTTGTCAAATATTCCAGTGAAATTATTAGTGCTGTTGGCCTATGGTGATTTGGAAGATTTACTGATCTTTTCATTTTTTTACTTTTGATCGACGATTCTTATACTGATTTATGCCTCAGTGCATCGTAAAACTAAGGAGTCCATACAGTTTTTATCGGACCCTTTACTTTCAACTTGTCATTTAAGGAGTCCAAAATGGCCAAAATAAAAAAATAAGGAGTCCCTGGACGCGCAAACTCCTTAAATGCGACCCCTGTTGTACACTGTAAAATTTTACTTTTATTTACGTTTTGAATTTTGATGCCAGTTGTGGTCTTAAATGTGTATTTAAATACCTTTGAATAAGACATTTAATATATGTGATGTGATCAAGCAAAATCTGTCGGCAGTCGGAAACATTGATTTTAAGATATAGCCAAACTATGGAAGTATTTCCTTTTGTTTCCTATTGTTTTGGAAACTCTTTAAATCCTCACATCTTTTGAACTGGGTTTCTGCAAAATGTAGCTTTGCAAATGCTGTAAGAAACTGAAAGTTGAATCGTCGTTGCTTTATCACATCGTACATATGAAGCGATATGACATTGTTAAATAACACATTTTTAATCAGTATCTCTGAAATGATATTCAGCATTGAATGTATACTAGTATAGAAAACATGCATGGTTTTAGTCTTATAAGTAGCATGTAGTACACGGTTGTTTGATGTAAACTGCTCAAATAAAGAAAGTCCGCAGTCATGTAACCTGTCCTACACCAAAATCTGATAGTGTTATGAACATTTAATTGATAAAGTCGTGTGCAGAATCTTGTTAGCTCCAACTTGATACCAAATTTGCCACCAAAAACTCTAAATTCAGAGAGATTGAGACCAGCATATGAAATTTGGTGCATTTTCAAAAGTTGCAAATTAAAAATGGACCACGCGGAGCTATAGAGGTGAATGGCACAGCGACCATTGATAAAGCCCGAAACAACCGCTAGGTCATATCGATCGCATCGAGCCCTAGTATTCATCAGTAAAGCACTGTAGCAATCCATGCGTTTTAAATTAACAATTGAATAAAGCGCGCACTTGGGATAGTCGACATGGGTTCATCGTGGGCAAGCAAGCTTGACCACATTGCCACGCTTAAGCAATTTCGACCGCGTTATCGCTTTTGATTTGCAACTTTTGAAAATGCACCAAATGCCATAAACTGGTATCAGTCTTTGTCACTTTTGAGTGTTTGGTATCAAATTTGGTATCAAATTAGAGCTAACAAGATTCTGCACACAACCGTATCAATCATATTTTCATAACAAGATCAGGTTTTGGTGTAGGACGGGTTACATGACTGCGGACTTTCTTTATTTGAGCAGTTTATATACAATTGGCTTCATTATTAACTAAATACAGACTATAAATGGCGCTATTTATCCTAATCATATTTCTTTATTTGCAAGAGGTAGGTGATTAATATTGCCATTAAAACAGCTGGAATAGGTGAAACAAGCAACAAGGAAATTTTATAAACATATTTCATGGAACAAGAAAAGGTATTATTTGTATTAAAAGCTTGAAAGAGTAATTTCCAGTAACTAAATAGCGCCATCAATTTTGTCATTAATAGATACATTTTGTATCCGAAAAAGCTTTAAAAAATGTTATAAAAGTAAACAATTTTGTAAAAGAGGGGAAATTAAAGTTGAGAATGACTCAAAAGCATCTGTATTCATTAGCATGATATCACTTTTAGCTGTTTAGGCCTAAAATTTGGTTGTACATGTTTTGTTTGAAAAATTAATAAATGATCCCATCAAACAACCGTGAGTATCAACTGGCACACATATGTTCACAAAGCTTTTAAATCTGTTATGATACCTATCATTCCTGCCAAGCCTTACAGGGAAATATTATAAATAGTTCAAGCTATTACAAAATTGCTTCCAATCATTTCAATAGTACAGGTGCAATACACCTGAGCAAATGACTTAAATACCAATCAAAGTGCGCCAGTAGGTCCAAACCTTCGTCAAGTCCAATTAGGAAATATTTAAGATAACCTGTTTTGATCAGTGAAAGTGCTGACTCACTGTAGCAGAATGAAACTCACTTTATGCAGCTTAGGCAATTGAACCAATTCAGTTGCCATCAATGCTTGGTCGATCCTTATTATTTATGACATCAATCAATTGACTATTGTTAATTTTTATCATATTATGAATCTTTGCGTGTAATGATATTGACTGCTCCCCATTCCATAAAAATACAGTACTAATTTTTTGAGATTAAAAAAAAATGATCAACTTCTGCCAAATGAAACACAGCTCAATCCTAATTATTCATTTAGCAATGAAAGTTAAATTTCACTATTTGGTCAAATTTAGTGTTTTTCACATGATGTGACAATCAAGTCTAAAGACTTTGTACAAGTCTAAAGATTTGTACAAAGTCTAATTTCATTTGGCTGAACCTGATATAAATATTTTTTGAATCCAAAAAAATTAGTGTTGTATTTTTATGGCAGGGGGAGTAACACATACCGTAATTTACCTGTTATTCTGATTAATAAGTTCATTAATAGCAAACCAGATTTGATTCTTGTACTCGAACGTGTGCCTCATTAAGAAGGGGAAATGCTTGATTTCTTTATGATGCTGAATAGGGGTTTTACGCTGGTTGAAAATTAGGACCGGATTTCTGGTGTTGTTGCACTGTATACTTTTTCTGCAATGGACAAAGTGGATTGATTTGACAGAAATTTTTTCAAAAAAAAGAAAAAATTATAAATATGTTTTTAGTTTTTTTAAAAGCTTTATGTGATTTTATAGGTCATGTAGCCTCTTCCAAAAAGCCATCCGACCTACACTCTAAATTACAGGGATTTAAATTCAAATCCAAAAGATTTACTTTCAAAACTTTCAGAGACTGTAGTTAGGGACCAATCAATATAGGATTAAAATAAGTAATTTCAGTCCCACAGGGATTTAAAAATGCAAGTCCATTGGATTAAATATTCAAGTCCTTTAAGATTTACTTTTAAGCATATCTGGGATTTATTTCAAAATAATATAAATCTTTATGGAGATTTAAATATCGATATTAAATACAAGTCTGTGTGACTTCTTATCAAGCAATATGTCTATTCACGGCAGTAATACCAAGCCAGGACTACTTCTTTCCTAAAGTTCAAGCAATAGTCTGCAGTCCCAGTGATAATTTCAGTGTCACTGCAGTGGCCGATTGTGATCCTTCATGGAAATAAGCTTACCCATTTATAAATTATATTACAGCACCTCGGCGATTGAAGATAATGTTCACATTGGCCCTTTGTGCACAACATAATGTAAGCTTTCTCATGGAAGTTATAGTCACTGACATTGGCAATTACAGCATCTGGGATGCCATTCTGCAAAACAAATTCGTCCATATCACTTCATTCATTCGCTCGCCACCACATGAAATCGCAAAAGAAAGATGGCGGCTGAGCAGTCCAGGACAACGTTTCGATTTGATCACGTGCACACACCATCGCGTTGTGATTGGTTTACTGTTTAAGTCTTTCGAAGGATTTAAAAATAGATTTTCTTTTTCCTGATCCCAAAGAAAATTTAAATCAAACCTCGCGTAAAATAAATCTTAAAGACTTAAACATTTTCAAGTCTCGACTAAGATTTAAAGTTTAAGTCTTTCTAATTTAGAGTGTACCATATTGGTCTGCTGTAGAAAGGTTTTTTTTTCGCTACATTCTTTAAGAATAACTTTGAATGCAAGACATCAATATTGTACATTGTTAAATGCCATATTTATTAAATATTACACATTTTGTACATTAAACATATAATTTTGTACAAGTATAATATAATCCACGCTGCTCCCAATGCATCAAGTAAGAAAACAAGAAAGTACATGCAACGATAAGGAGAATGAGTTCATATTTCATAAACTTGACACAAAGAAAATATCATTTAGTACATAAACAATTATCATAATTAAATATACACAGAATTTGAAATACAGAATTATAGTGCAACCACAAAGAGCATAATCGAGCACACCACTGCAAAAAACAAATAAAACTGACTGGCACAATAAAGATGAAAACATGGTAAATAACCATGGAGAAGAGAGGTTAATGCCAACACTCTCAGTAATATTTCAATTTTCTTGCTCCCTAGAACATGTAGAATGTAAAATGGGCAGGGTTTAGTCAAATTACATTTTACAACATTATTGCACAGTCAAATTAATAACTACTGTCCAATTAACTTAGATACCCAGTTTTTGTTACTTATTTGAAAAAATATCCACTTTCAAAGAAAGTCGTGAAAGAAAATTGTTAACATTTGCTGAGACCTAACGGGATTTTTGTGTTTTCAAAGCATTGAGTGAGCGTTTACCTGAAATTCTATTGAAATTGGAAGGTTTTTCTCAATACTTTAAAAATAATCCGGTAGAAGTTGGGTACCATTATACGGATTTGTAGGTATGGTGCTTTTGGATAGTGAATTGATGCCATAGTAAATTAATTATACTCCTCACCAAAAACATTTGTTCAATATAATTCAGTTCATAAAATGCAGACAGTTATTCTTAGTGTATTAAGGGGTTCAAGCAATCTTTTCTCAAATAGCTCAGAAATGGGAGAAATCTGCCATGTTTGCTGTGAATTTTTGCCTAGCAATATCTATCTCAGGTGCAAAATTTATGGTGCACATGAAAGAATGAAATCTTTAGATTAATATTTAAGCATCCTTAATATTATTAGCTGATAGGAAATTCTTCGAATATGCCTGTACATATAACAATGCATAACAGCCCACACACTTTTTTATAGGTGAACTGTTTTTGAGCAGTCCGTGTTGGAAGATGACCCTATCTTTTTGCTGAGGTATTTACAGAACCTTGAAATAAGAATTATGATAGATATTTGCGACTTCGGAATGCAACGAAGGCATGTTCGAAGCTCGTCAATACACAAAATTCTACCTGATTTTACAGTCTCGTCGACCACTGTCTGGCGCATGTTATTTTGTTACTCTAAATTCAACAAAATTCCAATTTTGTAGGCAAAAAGACTTTTTGAGATACCATCCTACATGTCCATGTTAGATTTATAGTAATACAATTGACTAATTTTGAAATATCAATATTTTTAGATTCACAGAAGCCATATTTTGTACATTTTCGACAGTAAAAGTTAACGCCTAATTTTAGTACAAATTTGTCAGTTTTGCCGAAGTTATTTATCCGGTTAACTAACAAATACCAAGGTTCATAGGCGAGCTAATAGCGCTATGTTATTATATTACTTTTACTTGGTATGCTATGGTATCCCAATCGTTAAATAGCATGTGCTTTAAGAGCCCTTGTAAAATATAGCAAAATATACACAGTGCTTTTAAAATACAGAAATGAATCAAATATTTAAAATTATAAACATTTACAAGTCCATTGCATTGAACATTTGAAATATACTCAATGAGTTTTATTCATTCATTCATTCATTCATTTGTTCATTCATTCATTCATTCATTCATTCATTCATTCATTCATTCATTTGTTTGATCATTCATTCTATATAATTCCATTATAATTTCTTCCAATTTCTTTTTCTTTCTGGCAAATTGAAATATATCAATGTTTTACAATTTTCTGTTCATGCCTACATTCGTTCTTTCCTGGCATTCTGTATCTTCTAAACTGGCCTCAAAAAGAAACTTATAATTTTTCACAAGGTCATATGAAATCCTCTCCATAAAAATGAACAAAAATTGCACACAAGATTACTTCAATACTTGACTCTAAACACATGTCAGTAACCAAGCAGTTGTCCAACTGACACAACAGTAAAATGCACTGACATGGAACACCTCCCTGGACCAAAATTCACATCCCAACAGATTTCTTTTGTAAGGTTCCAATTATTCACCTGTACATGAACACGGAACAACTTCCAGGACCACATTCACAGGCGAATAATTGGAACCCAACAAAAGAAAGTTTCTTTTTGAGGCCAGTTTATATGGATGTACTGGTGATTTCTCTAGTTTCTGATGTTGTAGAACTACTAATAGTCTTTGCTGTAACTTTTGATTGTTGATCATTTGGGGCCCTTTGGGAAAGACTTTGTACAGAGGTTTTGTTCTCAGCCTGTTTCTTTCTCCAATTGGAAATAACCTCGGCAATGGTGTACAAATATGGGTTAATTGCGGAATTAATTGGTAACACAAAGGCCACACTCCAAGCATAAACAGAAGGGGGAAGAGTAATCACCCTTGTTTGCACCAAGATCCCAAGAACTATGATTGGAAACTCCAACAGCAGAAATCTGTGGCCACTATGGCTGTTACCTTTGTTGTCAGTCTAATTTGTTCTTTCATATGACGAGAACGCCCTGCTCGCCTAGAAGATTTTCTCACAGCTCTCAATATCTCCATGTAACAACCAAGTATTACAAGGTAACAAAGGCAATTCAAACCCAAGAAAACTGCTATTGAAAAATACAAACCATTGGCATGACCAACAAGGTTCGTGGTGTAATATTCGATTATCTCTCCCCTATATTGAACCACATACATTTTAGTCAAAGCAAGTGGAAGGCCGATACATACATGGGAGTTATCATAGAATTTGAAATTTCTGCCAGCTAAGGCAGATGGAACAATACCTAGTGCAAGTGAAACAACCCATGTCAAAATTGTCAATGTCCATACAGTCTTTTTTGTAATCTTTCTGGTTGTATATGGAAATCTAATGCATATAAACCGGTCAATGCTAATAAGTGTTACAAAGAACACAGAAGCTTCACTGGAGATTATTGACAAAGCTCCAGTAATCCTGCAAGTAAGACCATATCTCCATTTTTCAGATTGCATAGGAAAATAGTCCCCAAAGTAGATATCAGCAGATGCAATGATTAACATATAGGCTCCCATAAGAAAATCAGATATGGCAAGGTTACTTAGCAACATAGCATTGACTTTGTTTGCTGCCTTTCCTTTGTTCCTCCAAATTAAAACAAAGAGGTTCCCACAAAAAGCGTTCAAACCAATAAGCCACATAACAACTACTAACACTCTATCAGAAAGCAATCTGTCACATGTTAGATATGGTGATCTCTCTCCTGTTGGAACACAAGTTATATTAATGGGAACATAGCACTCACAAACCTCATGTTGGCTAACAGTCAAATATGAATTATCCTGGGATGAAAAACTTTCTTGAGATAACAATGTCAATGGATTATTATTGAGGACTAAGATTAATCCATATTTTGAAAGTGTATTACTTGATATTTCTTTTATTCTATTATCAGACAAATTAATTTGAAAGGCAACCATTGTAAAAATGTCAAAGTCTAACTTTGTTAAATGATTATTTTGGAGGTCTACACTCCGCAGAATCACTAGATCTTGAAACACATCCTTATCCAAACTCTTCAATTGGTTATGCTCTGCAGATAAAATATACAAATCAGACAAACCATCAAAGACACCTTTAGTCAATTCCATCAAACTATTCTTAGAAATATTGAGGGATTGCAAAGTTCTCACACCCAAAAACATTCCTGGAGTTAGTGTAACTAACCCATTCATATGTGTTAGTGAAAGGCTTTTTAAATATGGTTTGTTTTGCAATATTTTTGGTAATAACTTGACATCATCAATTGCAAATTCAAGGTCAGTTAGATATCTTAATTGATCTAATACATCCCAATCTAGTGTACTGCCAGAAAGCTGATTGACATAAACAGAAAGCATCTTTAAGTTTCCCCAGATCTGATATACACTTTCTGGTACATGCAATTCTTTCATCATAGTGTTAAACAGGAACAGAGATCTGAGCTTTATCAAACCTTCTATTATTCTAAGATCCAGCTGCACTATCTGATTATGACTCAAGTCTAATGTTTCCAATGTTGTCAAATTCTGAAAAACATCATCTGGTAAGTTACTTAACTTGTTGCCAGTTAGCCTAAGATGTCTTAGCTTACTTAAACCTTGAAACAATTCTGCCTTCAGTTGAGTTATCTGATTGAATTGAAGGTCCAGATCTTCCAAATTAATCAAATCCTGAAATATTCCCTCTGGTACAGTATTCAAAACGTTACCACCAAGGAACATATATTTTAGCTTCCTCAAGCCTTTGAACAATCTTGTATTCAATTGGGTTATTTGATTAGAGCTAATGTCCAAAGTTGCCAAATTGATCAAATCCTGAAATACTTCCTCTGGTAAGGTACTCAACATATTGTCGGATAGGTACAAACTTTGTAGCTTGTTCAATCCTTGGAATAATACTGCATTCAACTCACTTATCTGATTAAAGCTAAAGTCTGCAGTTTCCAAACCGGTCAATTCTTCAAAAATCCTCTTGGGTAAAGTACTCAACATATTGTTACTGAAATCCAAGGATTTCAATTTACCAACATGTTGAAACAATCCTCTTTTCAATTTGGTTATCTGATTGTATTGAAGGTGTAAAATTTCTAAATTAGTCAAATCTTGAAATATCCCTTCTGGGAGTGAACTTAACATGTTCTCATGGAGATCTAGTGTTCTTATCTTGTTTGAACCTTGGAATACCCTTGTGTTCAATTCGGTTAGCTCATTGTTTCTAAGGTCTACACTTTCCAAATTGGTCAAATCCTGAAATGTCCCTTCAGGTAAAGTACTTAACTTAGTGTTAGAGGAAAGATCTATAGTTTCTAAATTGGTTAAATTGTGAAATATTCCTTCCGGTAAAGTTTGCAACATATTTAAGTTGAGGTGGAGCCTTTTCAGCTTACTTAAACCTTGAATTAATCCCCCAGTTAATGTGGTTATCTGATTGGATCCTAGGTTTATACTTTCCAAATTGTTCAAATTGTGAAACATCCCCTCAGCTGAAGTACTTAACTTGTTGCCATAAAGACTAATGATGGTTAGCTTTCTCAAACCATGGAAAATATGTGCATTCAATTTGGTTATCTGATTCCAAGACAGGTATACAATTTCTAAATTGGTCAAATCGTAAAATATCCCTTCTGGTAAAGTACTTAACATGTTGTCATTTAGGCCTAGGAATGTTAGCTTACTCAAACCTTGGAAAATACCTACATTCAATTTGGTTATCTGATTGTAAGAAAGCTCTACGCTTTCCAAATTGGTCAAATCCTGAAATATGCCTTCTGGTAAAGTACTTAACATGTTGTTGCTTAGGCCTAGGTATGTTAGCTTACTGACACCTTGGAAAATACCTACATTCAATTTGGTTATCTGATTGTAAGAAAGCTGTACGCTTTCCAAATTGGTCAAATCCTGAAGAATTCTTTCTGGCAAAGTACTTAACATGTTGTCATGAAGGCCTAGGTATGTTAGCTTACTCAAACCTTGGAAAATTCCTACATTCAATTTGGTTATCTGATTGTATCCAAGCTGGACTCTTTCTAAATTTTTCAAATCATCAAATATCCCTTCTGGTAAAGTACTCAACCTATTGTTCCAGAGGTCAAGATCTATTAGCTTGTGCAAACCTTCAAACAATCTTACATTCAACTTGGTTAACTGATTGTATTGTAAACCGAGTGACTCAATACCATTAAAACTTTGAAAACTTCTGTTACCTATTTCAACTAAATTATTGTATGATAGATCTAAACTGACCATATGTATTGGAAATATTGCCAAAATTCTTTGATTTTGAGACGCATGGTCATCACATTGATAAACTACCTCTCTAGGACCAAGTTTTGTATCACATTCAGTGTTAAACATAACTCTACATTCCTCACCATCATACCGCTCACACATTATTTTGTTGGTGTACCCTTGCACACTTTTACACAGAGAACTGTGTTGTACATTAACATCTGTGATATTTTGTTCAGATTCTGGACATTGATGCACTGTACCTTCTGCAGGTCTGCCACTGATTGCCAGACTGAGAACATCTTGGACTATAATCATGCTGATTGTGATATTTCTTTGAGTTATAATAGAATGACACTGCTTAGATAGATCATTAAAAACTACATACTTATTATGGCAATTAACAAAGTTCCCAGTGCGTTCAATGTACACAAATGATTGATCAAGACGGTCATTCACAGATCCATTTATCTGCAGTTGGATGTGAGTTCCTTGAGGCACTGTCACTTGAAGGCTGCATAAGTGATTAGATCTTCCCGTGAAGAGTATTGCATCTTCACTGGTATTGACAAAACATGGAGCAGTGTCATTGGCAGAAATATCCCACAATGGTTCCACTTGTAGTTGGGCTGATATGAATCCATTCCACACACAATCATTATTTATTGATATGACTGCAATGATGAGTAACAATCTTGAAATCAGATGCACATTTCCTGAACCAGTCATGATGATAAGATACACTTGTTTAATTACCTTTAAAAGTGATTGCAGCTTTGAACTTTGATGGATATTAAAATTTGACCATCGAACATGCACAAAATATCACATTGTTCCTTGTCCTGTTAATGCTCTGAAAGATGGTTTTCCTGTCTGTAAAAAAAAAAAGTTGTAAGCACGGCAATATAAAAGTGAAAATGCCTAAGGCACTTTCCAGTATGTGAGCTATCAGTCTGTAAAATGATCTGAATCTTTGCTGTTGCTCACTTTGTTTTCTTCAGTAAAATTTACAGAAAGAGCAGTTAATCAGGCACTTGGTCATTTGTTGGTAGCTTTACAAATGGGCTGTTGACGCAGCAGAATTAAAGCTCCATGTGTACAACAGAATCTGAAATTTGCAAGTCCTTGCAAGTCATTAAACTTGGAGGGTGATGACCACTGTGATGCTAGGCCTTTTCCAGCTGATGCCAGTTCAGAAAAGCTTCATTTACAGGAACTTTATGAAGAATTACAAATGAGGTTTGGTGACTGCTGTATTTCTGTTAAGGCTGGCTGGGAAAGCAACCAATTGCAACTGGAGCATCAACTTTGAGCAATCTTCATCACATGAAGACAATGACAGTTATATCATCATGAAAGATTGAATGCTTTCGCAGTTAAGTTGTAACTTCTTTCGGGTTGGTTCATGCTGTCATTCATAAAGCATGATTATAAATTACAACTTCTTCATAAACACAGGCTCTGATCATAAAACTAGCCTCTACTCCAAAATCCTACAAGAAACTCTTTCTCTATCCAAATATCAGTAAATATCAGTAAATCGGCAAAACATGTCCTGCCCAACAGATACAAATTGTGCTGACTGAGAAGTAAAACTCCGTACTTTGTGTAGTTAATAATGAAATTTAATAACTGCTGATTCGACACCAGTAAATTTATGAGCTTTAATTATTATTATAATTGGTTAATTAGTTATGGTACATCAGAGCTAGTGCTTATTATTTTTTATGGAATTATCTCCCATCCATTTACCACCTGTGAGAATTCAACCAAAAAAAATTCATAAAGCTTGACTATAAAATAATTACAGCTTCTTCATAATCACTTCAACATGCAACTAGACTCTACTCCAAAATCCTGCAACTTTTTCTGTCTAAATATCAGTAATACATCAGTAAATCAGCAAAATGTATCCGGTCAAACAGATAAAAGGTGTCCCTGAAAGAACTGTATTGTCAGAAACTTAATTGTTTTACTAAATAACTGGTGTGGTTGAGGAATAAATCAGTTATCACATTACTTTTTGAATTTTGACAATTAATCACACCGTTCTTGAAATATTCATTTAGTTATATTTGGTTTATGGGTTAAAATATGCCCCCCCCCCCAATAAAACAGTTTCTGACGGTACTTTTCTTTCAGGGACACCCTGTACAATAATGGGTTAATCAGTAATGGTCCATAGAGCTAGTGCTTATTATTTTTATTGTATCATCTCACATCCAAACCACATGTGCGAATTTGATCAAAAATTCCCAGAAATTGGTGAAACATAAATAACCCAATTAAAATGCATGTGTGATTTTGTTTTCATTTTTACATCTTATTTAACCTGGGTTTATTATTCTGTATTGAAACACTGCTCTCCCATATGCCCACTGCACCACCCAGCTTGTATATTGATTAACAGGTAAACTGGTTTTGCAGATTTATCCTCTTTGGATATACAGTAAGCCAAAGAATTAAGGTACCAGTTATGTTCACCCTGTATATCCTAAATAAAGACAAATATGTCAAAATTAAAACAAGCAGTCAATACCTGTACTCTTTAGCTCTGATTTAAGACCTTATTTGTTTAAATTGGTTGAGAATTAAAGAAACGGTGAGCTAAAAACCTAATGAAGAAATGAAATCAAAAGTTGCACTTTTGTGTTTTAATCAATGAAAGCACTCGCTAACGTGCTAATCAATGGAAGCGCAGCGCTGGTTCTCTTATTCACGAAAGCTTTGTGTACAAATCAATAGGGCATTTAATGCAGCAAACTGCACCTTTTAGATTGGCATCTTCCTTGGGTTTTGGGATCGCCATGTCTTTATTTCTTGAACAATTTTAACGAATGAGGTCTTAAATTTGAGCTAAAAGATGCAGCTATTGACTGCTGGTTCCAATTATGACATATCTGTATTTGTTTAGGATATACAGGAGATGAACATAACTGGTTGGCTTACTGTACTTTAATCCTACTACCCAATGCTCCAGATCTGATTAAAGGAGGTATAAAGGTATTGAAAGGACACTAGCACCATACATATATTTCATAGGTGATCAGACCAGCACTTCTTCAGTGCGTGAGGACTGGACCATGATGGGCCCTCTCTGGCTTTACACACTGCATGCTCAAAGGCCAGAAAGCTGATTCATGGCGGGACACTCTTTACACAGACACCCCCTCCTGGGCATGAGGCACTGGAACCAGTTCTGGTTAAACTACAATGCAAGACAAAATAGGTTGGAATGAAAAATAGAATGTGCACCTTGTAATGGCCATATTTTCGTTATTTCTAGAGTGATGAAATGGCACTTTCTTGAGTGTCAAGTCTAAACATTACCCTCACCCCCAATACCTCCCCCTGCCCCACCAATCAATGTTGGGTGCTACTGAGCGCACATGAACAAAATTTCAGGATTCAACATTGATCGGGGGAACAGGGGCTTATTTGTAAAACAGTACTAATTTCATTCCAACCCTTTTGTCCAGGGTTGTCTTTAAGGCTACCCGAAATTACATAATGACACATGTTTTATAGCTATAGTTTTTTTATTCTTAGTCCGATTTGCATGAAAATTTACATCAAAATAAAAAAATTAATTGTCTTTTCCTCAATGCCAAAACCAAAATTGTTTTAGTGTCACTAGTGTAAGGGAGCGGTCAATTTATGTACATGCAGCCTTTAATTTGAAATTCATGCAATTCAACTAAAGTAGCTCATATAACGTCATATATTGCATCATAAGTGTTGTACGTCCAAGAAATGTTCATTTTACCCTTTACATGTAAATGAAATATTATAAATGCAATTCATGAAAGTATAATCTTAGAATCAGAACATGAAAAAATGAAATAAATGTTTTTGAAGTTAAAAAATATACAAAATACATAGAAAATCATTATTTTGTCTTCAGTAGATAGTTAACATGTGTAGTATATTGTACAGATTTATAGCTATATTGTTCTTATTGTAAGTCTGTAGAAAGGAAAATTAAAATCAAATGTTCAGTACAAAAACGAAGCATTTAATTTAGTTTTATTCATAGGCAAAAGCAAATTAAAACAAAACAAATTTATATTTAAAAAAAATGCCGGGAATTGAACCCAAGCCCTTCCGTTAACTGTCAGTCGCCTTATCGACTGAGCTATTGAGGTGTTGTAATCCTACGTGTACTCTTGTACTGTAGATTCTTTATAAATGAATAAAAAGTGGTTTAAACTAATCCACTTGTTTTATGCAATAATAATTGGCTTATTGAATAGAGAACCACGGTATTCAGACCCGTTCTTCACAAATTAGATTCAGAAACTTGACATAAATAGAAAAATCCACGGTATGCAAGCCTGTAAACAGTATAGAGACAAACAAATCGAGTAACATTAAATAGCTCCATTGGTAGAGCGCGTACCAGTTAAACGGGTAGATTTAACCGCACGGGTTCGAATCCCACATGGTGGCTTTTTTTATTTTGATCCAGATATTTTATATTTTCCGTAGTATTTATTTTTACAGAGTAGATTTCAGATTTTTGTTGATCTAAATAATGTTTTACAAGTTTGTAGACTTAATTTTTTGGCATTTAAAGTGGTCAATTGTGTTTCTAAACAGGGTCAAAAATAGGATATTAGGAATTTTAGTGACCAGTCCCTAAATATGACAGATTAGCTATTGTTAATTTTTGTGATAAAGGCGGGGATAAAGGATAATGATAAGAGCTGCTCAGCCTCCAAATTGCAGGTCCATATCTTATTTACTTTTCATTTTATGGCCAAATAACCAAAATTAGATGATTTTTTTTCAACTTTTCAAATACAATGCAAGACAAAATAGGTTGGAATGAAAAATAGAATGTGCACCTTGTAATGGCCATATTTTCGTTATTTCTAGAGTGATGAAATGGCACTTTCTTGAGTGTCAAGTCTAAACATTACCCTCACCCCCAATACCTCCCACTGCCCCACCAATCAATGTTGGGTGCTACTGAGCGCACATGAACAAAATGTCAGGATTCAACATTGATCGGGGGGAACGGGGGCTTATTTGTAAACCAGTACTAATTTCATTCCAACCCTTTTGTCCAGGGTTGTAGATTTCCTATAATCTGTTTCCAGAGAATTTTTAGCTATTGTCATAGAAAATCAATGGGCACCGAAGCTTCCAAGTAGCTATAGCAAGAGATTTTATTTAGATGAAAAAATAGAGTTCATTTTTCAAAATTTGCCAACGTGCAGGTGGTGTGACTGTTGTTTCTTATACCCGCATGCGAAGCATGAACGGGTATATTGCCATCCTATGGTTTCTTCTCCTTCTCCTTCTCCATCAAACACATCATTCTGTCAAGCCTAGCGCTAAAACTACAAGGGCCCCAGGGCCCATATGTGGTACACTTATGGGCCCTACCCCGTAGATTTATCTTTTGCACATTTTGGCCCCAGAGGTCAAAGGTCACGGGCCCCAGGGGCCCAAATGTAAAAATACAAAGCATGTCATTTCTCATCAAATGAAGCAGCCTCAGGGCACTGAGTTGGTACACTGATAGCCCTAGGGGTACTCTATATATATAAGTATACATGAGCCCCACATGTCATATATTATGGGCCCCAGGGCCCCAAATTATAAAATAAGGGGCAACAGATTGACAGGGCTAGCGCTAAAACTACAAGGGCCCCAGGGCCCATATGTGGTACACTTATGGGCTCTACCCCGTAGATTTATCCTTTGCACATCTTGGCCTCAGAGGTCAAAGGTGACAAAATGGCACCTTCTCCTTCTCCTTCTCCATCAAACACATCATTCTGTCAAGCCTAGCGCTAAAACTACAAGGTTTAGGGGCCCAAATGTATAAATACAAAGCATGCTGTTTCTCATTAAATGAAGCAGCCTCAGGGCCCTGAGTTGGTACACTGATAGATCTAGGGGTACTCTATATATACAAGTATACTTGAGCCCCACATGTCATATATTATTATGGGCCCAGGGCCCCAAATGTTAAAATAAGGGGCAACAGATTGACAAGGCTAGCTATAAAATTACAAAGGCACTAGAGCTCATATGTGGCACATGTATGGGCCCTAAGTTGTAAATTGCCTTTTGCCCATTTTGGCCCCAGATGTTTAAGGCTAGGGGCCCCAGAGGCCCAAATGTTAAAACTAAGGGCCGGTCGTTTCTCAGCAAATAAAGGAGCTACAGGGTTTAGATTTGGTACACTAATAGGTCTTGAACATTATTTTGTTATATGTATATATGAACCCCATGTGTCACATAATATGGGCCCTAGGGCCCCAAACGCTAAAACATAGGGCCGGCCGTTACTCCGTAAAGATGTCCAGCTTGAGTCTGCTGATAGCACTTGAGAATTATATTTCAACATATGCACATGAGCCCCAGAAGTCAAATATTACGGGCCCCAGGGCCCCAAATGTTAAAGCAAAGGGCTGGCCATTTTTCATCAAATAAAGCAGCTTTAGAGCTCAGAGTTTGTACACCGATTGCACCTGAGAATTATATTGTTATACAAATGAGCCCCATATGTCACATAATATGGGCCCCAGGGCCCCAAACGCTAAAACATAGGGCCGGTCGTTACTCCGTAAAGAAAGCAGCTACAATGTCCAGCTTGAGTCTGCTGATAGCACTTGAGAATTATATTTCAACATATGCACATGAGCCCCGTAAGTCAAATATTATAGGTCCTGGGGCCCCAAATGTTAAAGCAAAGGCCCGGCCGTTTTTCATCAAATAAATCAACTTTAGAGCTCAAGAATTTGTACACAGATTGCACCTGAGAATTGTATTGTTATATGTACATATGAGCCCCATATGTCACACCATTGGCCCCAGGGCCCAAAACGCTAAAACATAGGGCCAGCCGTTACTCACTAAATAAAGCAGCTACAAATTGTGTATTGTGAATTTCAATCCATCAAATTGCATAGCTTCACTGTGAATTAGAGAGACTGACAACAGCAACCTAAGTCCTCAGCAAATAAGGACTGTAAGTTTGTGTACACCAATAACATGCGGGTATAGCCGTATTTGTGTACAAATATAGAGCCTTCTAGTTCATTTTATTCTTTAATGGTCTGTAGCTATTTTCTATAATGGCCATGGGGTTAATTAATAGGTTATGTGGTCTATTATTAAGATGAAATCACCATCTACGCTATCTAAGCAATAGGGTTATTAGCATGTCCAGGGAAGCGCTACAAGGTCAGGCCAAGCGATTAGCTTAAATAATTTAAGTCATTACTTTCCATGGTAGATTGGGTATTACATTGGACGTATCTAATTAAAAAGAAAGTTTGCAGTAAAATATACGTAATTTAGACAATTGATTTTAGTAGTAAATATATCTATTTATTCCCCATACCATTTTTGTTCTGGTGCATTTTAGTTAAAAACCATACTTATTTAGCGGACTTGGGTCCATTTCACAAAGCTGTTTACAAATCCATTAAAGAAGTATTTTGTGATCCTAGCATCCTCTTTTTATGAAATTTTTTCAGTAGATATCCACGAAAATAGCTTACTCACAAAATTTCAATTGATTGGCATGATATTATGTGTATTACGCTTGGGGATGAGGCCGGGGGCACTTCAATATGAAATGGATACAGGTGTAGGGCTGGCACATTCGCACTAAGAGGCAGTCGGGGAGAGCAAAATGTAAAAAATATGGGGTCATTGGGTGAGAGCATGATTTTTGGCATTCGGTGAGAGCAAAATGTAAAAAATATGGGGTCATTGGGTGAGAACATGACCTTTTTAAATGGAATCTTTGGGTGAGAGCGAAACAGCACCAAAAAACCTCGAAAATCGAATTTCTAGTTCTAAATGGCTTCAAATTTCATTGTTTTTTTTTTCAAAATAAGTAACAAAATCAGTGAAAAATGAAAGTTGCTGTTTAAATTGAACTTGTAAGGGTCTTTGGGTGAAAATCAAATGGAAAAATAGGGGTCTTCGGGTGACAGAGCATGTGTTCGTAAAAAATATTGGGTCTTTGGGTGACAGCGATGCTGAAAAAGGGGGTCTTAACAGCCCTACATACGCATCACCACCAAAGTTGGAGTGCCCCCCGGGGGATGAGGCTGTGGATTACAAAATGCTCTTTGGAGGGCTTGGATCGCAATGTTTGCACAGTATTTTTTGTGGGACCTGAGAGCACATCAGACATATTGAAATGCATTCTAAATATGAGAAAGGTCGTTCTGATATCAAATAATAAAGGGTACAGACAAAGATATCAGTAATGATGTCAGTCAAGAGCTTAGGCAGGAGAGTAGGAAACCACATGACCAAAACCAATCCTGAAACTTGAAATGACCAGTTGCAATAACAGATATTAGGCTTACTATGTAAAACCAATTCAATCTTCTTGTTTGGCCTTTTTATAGTAAAGGTAGTCAAGCAGAAGAAGCAGAATTTATATGATCTGGCAAATTCATCATGCTTTTAACTGAAACAAAGATGACTTATTCAGAAAAGTGATATGGAGTGAGAGGGACATTTAGGAATTTGTTATATTAATTAGTAGCGTAGCCAGCTTTTTTTCAGGTTTTTTAGTGGTGTGCGAATTTACTCAATTCAGGAATTTTCCTTTGTGTAATTAAATGGGATTATTTTAAAATTTTAAAATGCTTACAATATGTATGTTCATTAATAATATTAATAGAAGCAAAAACTGTTCGATAATGAACCAAAAAAACTAACCTTCAAATGAATTTTAATTCATTTGAAGGTTAGTTTGTGGTGTTCATTATTTAAAAATATTTAAAAATATTTAAAGTACGATGTTTGTGTCACTTACAAGTTACACGAGTCACGCCCTAATTCATCAGCCATAGCCAAGTGAAAACCTTTTTATTTGGAAATTCATTAACCAACCCTGAACCAATCAGCAATCATCATTTCGGGGTTGTCGCCAGACGGTTTGTTTAGTGACGGAGGAACACAAACCGGCTGGGACCGAGACAACAGCTTAAGCAACCCCTGATATGCTGTCTAATTTTGTGTCATGTTATTTGCATATTTATGAATGAACTTATTTGTATATTTTGCCTAAATTTTCATTATTCAACTCTGCAGCTTAATGTAATAACCGATCAACTTTAAACTTGGTTTGGTGATTGGATATGGTGACCTGATGACTGTATAGTTTTGTCTCATGTTATTTGCATGAATGTTAATGAGCTTTTTTGCATATTTTGCCTACATTTTCATTAATCCACTTTGCAGCTTAAACACAGTACCTGATCAACTTCTAACTTGATATTGTGATAGTATATGGTGGCCTGGCTGATGTGCTATATAGTTTTGTGTTATGAATATTAATGAGCTGATTTGCATATTTGCCTACATTTCAAAATCCACTCTGTATATTATTGCATATTTATGAATATTAATGATGTTATTTGCATATTTTGCCTACATTTTGCCTAGATTTACATTATTCCACTCTGCAGCTTAAATGCAATAACTGATCAACTTCAAACTTGTTTTGGTGATTGGATATGGTGGCCTAATGTGTCATGTATATTGCATATTTATGAATATTAATGAGCTTATATGTGTATTTTAATTCATTACCATCATGCACTTATTGTTAACTACATGTATGCACACAACACAGGGGCACTCACAATAGGCAATTGAACCGTACTGGTAGCGCTGTGTTGTAGATATAGTAGATGAACTAGTTAGCTTCATATGTCAAAAAGTATAAAAGCTATGATTTTAGTACTTGCTCTATCTTTCAATTAATTATTCTTTTCAAAACATCTGATTTTTCAACCCTGTACACGCTTTAATAACGGGGGACCACACATTTGTATGAGAAAGAAATCCTACCATCTATCCAAACTCCTGTTATTCCAATGCACATTTTGCTTCACCGGGCAGCCCTTGCTTGGTCGGTCGTATTTGGAAGATTGGTGTCACGAAACCGTAATAGGTACAAATTTAGTACTTTCTGTCAATCAAGTATGGTTTATTCTCTACATGTCAATCTTTAAATAATTAGCATAGTCCTTATAATAACAGGGGACCACCTTGATGAGTAAATGACAGCAAACCAGTGAAAAATACCCCAAAACTCGGTCAGTGGAGCTCCGCTTGTACATGTCAATAGCTTCATTATCGATTGGATTAGTCGACCGGACCGTAGCGGACAATTCGATCGCTCATTGCATTAATATTATCATGTGGTAATAAATTTGCATTGGACAATAGATTACTATAATGGTTTAGTACTGCATATATCGGTTTATGGCTGGAATGGTCACGGTGAATTTGCCGTGAACTGCACTATGCCCAGCACTAGACTACACTGTATATCTGCATCGCACCATTGATTATCAAAGAAAAGGCATAAAGACCTTGATCAAAATTCTATGGAAAATTCACAGTCCATAAACACCTGTACAATTAATGTCTTTGAAAAGAACGGTATTGTATTCACTCTATAATTGCACTGCACAGATATAACAGGTGATGAGTGCATCCTACATATATATGCAGTGCAATACATCAAAGATTGTTTTCACCTATTACTATGGTAATTAACCCTGCTACATCACTACTTCCATGGCAAATATACCACTGATGTTAATGGCAATTTGGTTCACATTCATGTGACAAATGGGTTAACCCTCATTTATTATTCACAGAGTATGCTATGGAACCTTCATTTTAGATTTTTGGATCAAAAGGAAATATTTCAAGAACAGTGTGATCAATTGTTAAAATTCAAAAAGTACGTCACCAAGAAGCGAAGGAGCTATATCGATGAAATTTTGTCAGTGTAATTACTAGTCCTTATGTACATTATGGTCCAAAAATGGTCTCATAAGTATGTTTACTTTCTTTACAGGTGGCGCTAGATGTAGGCGCATAACCTTTTCATGATAAGATCCTCCACTTTCTTGAATTTCTTCACTGGCCGCATCATCCGAAAGTGATGGACGTCCACTTCTTGGCTCATCTGTGAGGGACATGTGGCCAGTTTGGAAATTCCTTTTACAAAAAGCAACAGTGCCATATGATGAGCAATCATCACCGTAGATAGCTTTCATTTCATCATAGATTTTCTGAGCATTGTAGGCCTAACCCTTCAAATGCAGGAACTTAATCACGCTGCGTGCCTCAATTTTCACCATTTTACAGGTTATGCGCCTACTGCCCATCTAGCGCCACCTGTAAAAAAAAAAAGTATACATACTTATGAGACCATTTTTGGACCATAATGTAGAGAAGGACCAGATATTGCACTGACAAAATTTCATCGATATAGCTCCTTCGCTTCTTGGTGATGTCAAAAACTTTTGGATACCCCCTCGTACTTTTTGAATTTTAACAATTGATCACACTGTTCTTGAAATATTTAGTTATATTTGGTTTATGCATTAAATTACCCAAAAAAATCAGTTTCTAACAATTAAAACAGTTCTTTCAGGGACACCCTGTACAAAATGTGCCAACTGACTGTCAAGTAATTAACTTCCTGCTTCTGCTCCGTGTAGCTAATAATAAGCTTTAATATTTCCTGATTGTATACCTGGTACGTTTATGAGCTTTTAATAATTTATAAAATAGGTTAATTAGTAATGGGCCATTAGAGCTAGTGCTTATCATTTTTATTGTATCATCTCCCATCCTAACCTGTGCGAATTTGATCAAAAGATTCCCAGAAATTGGTTGAAGTATAAAAATGCCCACTACACCACCAAGCTTGTATATTGATTAACAGGTAAACCGGTTTTGCCTGGCGTTCTTGCAGGAGGTATACACATTATGAACATTACAGATTTATAAGGTTATGAATGTTTTGAGTCATCCAGTAATAGAAAATAAACAATAATATGAATCAAATTCTGGACTCACCAACGATTTTCTAGTTATGTTGCGACACGTTCGCCGGGTCTTCATCAGACTGTGCAGAGACTTGACTGATGGTAATCGGCGAGGAAGTAGTTTCACTGTGGGGTCCCAGGCCTGCGATAGCAAGACATCACAATCTTCGACAAGGAGGAGAGGTGGTTTTAGAGGGGAGTGAAAGAAGCCATCCGGGATAGAGCCGAGCACCCAGCACTCAATAAGAAGGGGGGGGCCTCCGTTTCCTGCTATCACACGCCTGGGACCCCACCGCGAAACTTCTTCCTCGCCGATTACCATCACATGACCAAACCATCAGTTAAGTCTCTGCGTAGTCTGATGAAGACCCGGGGAACGGGTCACAACGTAACTAGAAAATAGTTGGAGAGTCCAGAATTTGATTTATATTAATATTGTCTATTACAGATTTATCCTCTTTGGATATTTGGACCAATACACAATGCCTCATTTCTGATTACAGGAGGTATGAAGGTATTGATTTGAAAGGACACTAGCACCACCATACATAAATTTCATAGGGGATCAGACTGTCGGATCAGTCTAGCATTTATTCAGTGCATGCAGAGGGGACCATAACAGGCCCTACCTGACTTAACGCACTGCACGCTCGAAGGCCATTTCATGGCAGTGCATTTTTTGCACAGACACCCCCTCCTGGGCATGAGGAACTGGTTCTAGGTTAAACTAGATATCCTACAATCTGTTTCCGAACTATTTTTTTTTAGCTATCGTCATGGAAAAACAATGGGCACCAAAGTAAATTCCAGGTGGCCAATAGCAAGTGATTTTTTTCTTCAAAATTTTGCCAACCTGCATGGGCGGTGTGACTACTATTTCTTTATTTCTTAATTTTGTTAATAATGGTCTGTAGCTATACCTGTTTTCTATAATGGCCTTAGGGTTAATTAATATGTTGAGAGGCCTGCATAGAGCGGCATTTTATTATTATTGTGATATCACCATCTACGTTGTAGCTAAGCAATAGGGCTATTACTATGTCAGACTAAGTGATTAGCTTAAATAATTTAAGTCATTACTTTCCATGGTAGATTAGATATTAAATTGGACGTATCTAATCAAAAAGAAACTGCATGAAAATATATGCAATTGAGACAATTCATTTTTAGTAGCAAATATATTTGTTGATACCATTTGTGACCAGCTCCAACAAAACCCAGAACAAGTCGCCAGGCATGTTTTTGACCTTTAAAGATGACATTCCCATTAAAAAAACACAAAAGTTTTGAATTCCTAATTTCATGGTATTTGACTTTGGGACTCAGTGGACTTTCAAATCCTTGAAAGTACTTATTAAAAAGAGGTTTATTTAGTCAGTAATTGACAGCTGAATTAATCCCTATTCAACCCTGTGTATAAAGCAGGAAACTATTAGCCCAATTACTCAGAATAGCAATTTCATGAAAATATCAAGGTATTATTTACAAAATTATCTTGGAAAAGTATTGATGCTATGGGGTCTTTCTATCTTTTCAGTTTTCGTAAGTCTATTGTTCAGAAACGAAAACGCAAGGGAACAAGTGAGTTGATCTGTAACTTGAAATCATTGTTAAGCTTGAAGTACCAATCAGCTTATTTCAATAGAGGTAGATGCTAAGTGTCAATAAATGCTGGATGAGACAAGATTATGGAACACCGGTGTTTTTAGTGGTCTAGCGCGTAGCGCCCCTCTTGTCTTTGACGGTGTTAAATTGGCTCACATTCATGTGACAAATGCCATTCCAAATGAAAAGATCCACTTTTTTTCTGCAAAACGTTGAAAATAAGCTTTTAAATTACAAAAGGTCCGCTTATGAGCCGGTCACACCCCAATAAATCCTGGCTATGGGCCTGTGCAGGGCCGCAGTGTCACCCTTCCCTTGTATCAATGTATATCTCCCTATTTCGCCTCCTCCTCCCCCTCCCAATCCAATCAGTCTGTCAGTCTCAAGTATCTCCCACTCCCTCTTTGTGAAATTTATCAGTTGATCAATGACTGACAAAAATCAGCTCCACAAAAATAAATATTCAAAATAAACTTGGATCTCGCATGGGCCCAACCTATTATCAGATTAGCAATTCCAATTGAATGAATGAAATCAATAAGTTCCGCTTCAATGCAATTCTTTGGTGTTACATATTACCACATTCACAAGTTTTAAGGTGTATTTTCCGACAAAAGTAATTCCCTGTTTCATCTTGTAATCATATGACCGATTTTTGCGCAATTGCACAAACACACACACAAGTATACCTACATGCTATAAAGCCACCCAATACTGCCCGGCAACACTGATTATATAAGTACCCAGATAAGCATGATAAGTATATATTTTTCAATGCTAGGCTATTTTTGCTAGCAAGTCACGCCTAGGTGTAAGTACGCACAAGTAAATGAAGCTGTACAATTTCTCATGAATTTTGGACCGCAAAATTTAGATACTTCTTTTGTCTAAATGAGCACTTACCCACTTACCTGGTGTTTTGAAGTAAGAAATTTACATAACTTACAGAAACAAATACGAATATTACCTTGCTTCAAGTTATTAGAAAGTGACAAAAGGCTAGAATAAGAGATTGGTCGCACCTGGGAAGCTAACACTTCAGAATAACAGTGACATACGGAAACAGAAACTGAAAAAATAAAAAGACCCTATGTATATAATTCTGGTATCATTTTTAAGCTTATTGTCCCGTACTTACATTAATGTATGCAAATTATGAAATGTCAAAAATGCGACTAGTTCCTGGTTTTGTCAGAATGGGTCATATTTTTGTTCTGGTCCATTTTAGTTAAAAACCAAGTTACTTAGAACATTGTAGAATAGTCAGTTGTCATACTTGTTGATTGACCCTTATTTTGGACTTGGGGTCCATTTCACAAAGCTGTTTACAAATCCATTAAACAAAGTTCTTTGTATCAGGTCCAGAAATATATTTTTATCTGGGATTTTGTACCGTAGAGGTGGTAGATATCACTCTTAGGTACCTCCATGCTAGTACCAGGCTTCATTTATGGCATTCTATTCTTCAATAAGGTGCTTCTTTTTATTTGAAATCTTTATACACTCAGAACACTTGTGACCACCCTCTACTGTTATGCATATTTGTGCTGAAATCCAACACTTTTCTGAGATTTACCTTTTCAATTTGAAATTAAAAAGTGTGATGTGCCCTGAGTAATTTGATTTAATTTAATTATTTAACTTTGTTTACAAGCTGAAAGTATTTCATGAGATGGGAAACCCCCTTGTACGTGCAAGATAATGGTGTGGAAAGTCATTTTGGAATTCCCCCAAATTATTGTAAACAAAGTCAGAGCTATGTTTGGAACTTGGAAATTCCCAGTTCAGTATATTGCACCATAGTCAGGAAAACCCCCCAGGAAGTGATGTAATGTGAATGTGTATAATTAATCTTGGGAAATCCCAAGATTGCAGCAATGTTGTGAAAATGTGATTGAAGTAATGGTTTATTAATAGATGATGGGTTTTTTGCATGAGTACGGATATAAAAAGCTGGAGGTTTTTGTTGGGACTTTACAGAATGTCATGGGAGATTGAAAACTCCACATGTGTGTGATGGTCTTCGTGCTTCAAAAAAGAAGTACATTTTAACCAGTTTATATAGCCAATAATTGAGCTAAATTTAATACAGCAACGAAGAAGACAGCGAGCACACAAAAGTGCTCTTCCTCATAAAAGGATTAAAAGTTCTTCTGTCAAATTGCTGGAGTTTGCTGAGTTTGTGAAGGCCACGATCTGTCAAAAACAGCGGAGCTGTGTTAAAGAAACCTGTTCCCTGGAAAAGAGTGATTGGTGAAAGAAACACCATTTTGGAGAAAGCAGCGCAAAGAGATATATTATGGAGAGAGCAGCACAAGAAGATAAGCAATAGAAGAAAGCAGCATCATTATCGAATGAGCATTCTACGCGCAAGGATCTCTAACTGCAAGTGTACTATGGACTTCGCCCATTTTCGCAGCAGAAGTGAATAAGGATATATTACATCAGTCGTCCAGAACATTGCAAGAACTCTAGAATCACCAACAAGAAGACCGCTGGTTAAGTACCAATAGAATAAAACTGTCATTGTGTGATTTTATTGTAATGGTTGTTATATGTACCAAGCATACTTTGTTTTCAATTAAAGTCTTAGATTATGTTAGCTTAATCAAACAGTGTATTTGTGTTGTGCATTCGTGTGAGTTCGGGTAAAAGGTCATTTTGGCCTTGAGTCAAGTACGACTCATAACAAAAGCAAGTTTTTTATTCAGTAATGTCAGATAAAACCATAGTGCTTTGCTATACCTTTTTTAAAGTGTGCTGAGGCTTGTGGATTAACGTCTAGGTGTTGTGCATGTGCGTAGTGCACTATTAATCACTGCGCATTTTTATACCTCCTCCGCGAGGAATGCTGTTTTTGCATTGTCCGTGCTTCTGTCCGTCATTCCGTCCCTCCGGATGCTGTATCTCGGGTATGGATGGGCGGATAGACCTCAAATTTTCAAGATAGGTGGGGATCAGAGATGCCAGATTTCTGATTTTCTAAAAGTAGTAATAAGGCGAGCAGGGACATGGGAGCGTGATGTTATGATATCGATTAAGTTCGAACTTGAAATACAGTTTATTTGGGACATTATGGTATTGATTCCTTTCCAATGAGCACGTTCGAAATTAATCTTATAGGGCGTTCAACTTGTGACGTCCCATGTTAAGGCGTTTGACTCATTTCGAACGACTAATTAATATTATATTAGAAGGGTCCAACAAACGTTGGTAAGGGACTTTTGAACCAGAGAAATTTGTTTTATCGGGACGGACATGATGGTATCGATTAATTTTGAACGAACAAGTATTTAACTTTTCTTGAAAAAAACAACCCATCTAGGGTCTCCTAACGGAAGAATAAAGAGAATGTTACAATCGTAGGGTATGTACAAAATATTTTATTTTTATAAACGTTTAGAAACTAAGATTTACAATCATAATTTTACGCTATAAATGCAAAATGTATATACATATTTATAATATTTTACGGTATAGGGTCTATAATCAACTTCCTAAATTATAGACGCACGTACATAAAGATATGTACAATATTTACAATATTGTAGAGTGCTAGGTCTACAACCAATTTTTTATACTATAAACACACGTTTAGAACGACACATGCCATATTTACAATATTTTACCCCATATGCCAAACCTCCTATATTAGGCTATAAACACAAATATACGTATTTATTACAATTTATTACAATGTTGGATAATTTTTAGCAAAAACAATTTATTATTTAGAAAGATATATACAATATTTTCAATATTTATATATTTCCAAAAACCATTAACAAATAGGGAGCCTACGTTCAAATTATTTGAACATTAATGTGGTGTGTTTTTATTGACTTTATTTTATTGATTAATTAAGTATAGTCTCTTATAAAAATTGATATGAACAAATCCGACGGGTTACTATTGAGTTTACGCATGTCAATAAGGAAATACTAGCGCTCAATAATTATAGAGGCATAAAAATCGATAAGAACCAATTATCTTCCTGAGTGCCCCACACCATAGACTATGCCATAGTCTATTTTTGATAAATAAAAGCATGTTATTAATGTTAATCATGATGAAAGCATTCAGTTGAACTCGAAATTATACTGATATTTATTACATCAAAATATATACTTGTATAAAATTGTTATGAAAAAGTTTATATAATTATATTAGTGACAGTAAAAGTAAAGTGTACGTAGGCTTATATTATTGAATGCAACATATCATAATGTCATGATTGTATTGGCACTTCACTGAACAATTCTGATTTTAAAATCTGCCAGTTTATTAATCGCGAAATTCCAGGTTAAAAATAGACTATGGACTTTCAATTTAAAACGGGATTTTGAGCGGGCAAAGTCCCTAACACTCACACTGTCAATCATACTTGTTTATCAATCAAATTTAACCGCAAGCAAATACAATACGCGCTCATGCACTTATTGACGCGTTCATGCAATTACACAACACAATGGCGGCATACTTGTGTACCATGTAGTTATTAATGGTAATGATAGGTACCGGAGGATTTAAACCATAACGAGATCTGGGCGACCAATCACAAGCCAGATCCATTTAAAGATGCATTACATCATGGCCAATTTTAGTAGGCCAGATTTCGACAATCTCATCCATAGAAGCTCATAGACAGCCGTGTTAAGCATCTCTGACCGCAATCCAATGTCAGTAGTCCACTTGGGGAGCTAACAAACAGAGGGTGTAGGGTGACTGAAAAGATCAGATGTGAAAATCTATCAATTGTACACACATTAATTAAATCAGAGTTTTAAGCTTAAATACAATATCCAGAGTATATGCAGAATGGGCAAGTGGACTACGGGGTAGTCTGCCCACACCATTGCTTCATTCAAAACCACAGTTAGCCATCATATTTATAGTCAGTTATTAATTCAAACATTTCGACAAATGTCTAATTGAAATAAATAAATTAAATGTTTATTTCACAGCCTTCATATGTTCTTTCCTACATTCTCTAGTTTCTATACAGATGTGTCTGTGATTTCTCCAGTTTCTGATGTTGTAGAACCACTAATAGTCTTTGCAGTAACTTTTGATTGTTGATCATTTGAGGCCATTTGGGAAAGACTTTGTACAGAGGTTTTGTTCTCAGCCTGTTTCTTTCTCCAATTGGAAATAACCTCAGCTATGGTGTACAAATATGGGTTAATTGCGGAATTAATTGGTAACACAAAGGCCACACTCCAAGCATAAACAGAAGGGGGAAGAGTAATCACCCTTGTTTGCACCAAGATCCCAAGAACTATGATTGGAAACCAACAGCAGAAATCTGTGGCCACTATGGCTGTTACCTTTGTTGTCAGTCTAATTTGTTCTTTCATATGACGAGAACGCCCTGCTCGCCTAGAAGATTTTCTCACAGCTCTCAATATCTCCATGTAACAACCAAGTATTACAAGGTAACAAAGACAATTCAAACCCAAGAAAACTGCTGTTGAAAAGTACAAACCATTGACATGACTTACAAGCTTAGTATTGTACAATTCCACAGTAAAATCAAGTGTACCATCTTCCATATATTGAACTGCATACATTTCAGTCAAGGCAAGTGGAAGGCCAATACAAACATGTGAGTTATCATAAAATTTGAAATTTCTACCAGCTAAGGCAGATGGAACAACACCTAGAGCAAAGGAAACAATCCATGTCACTGTTATCAATATCCGTACAGTCTTTTTTGTAATCTTCCTGGTTGTATACGGAAATCTAATGCATATAAACCGGTCTATGCTAATAAGTGTTACAAAGAACACAGAAGCTTCACTGGAGATTATGGACAACGCTCCAGTAATCTTGCAAGTAAGACCAGATCTCCATTTTTCAGATTGTATAGGAAAATGTTCCCCAAAGTAGATATCAGCAGATGCAATGATTAACATATAGGATCCCATAAGAAAATCAGATATGGCAAGATTACTTAGCAACATTGCATTGACTTTGTTTGTTGCATTTCCTTTGTTCCTCCAAATTAAAACAAAGAGGTTCCCACAAAAGCATTCAAACTAACAAGCCACATAACAACTACTAACACTCTATCAGAAAGCAATCTATCACATGTTAGATATGGCGATCTCTCTCCTGTTGGAACACAAGTTATATTAATGGGAACATAGCACTCACAAACCTCATGTTGTGTAACAGTTACAGCTGAATTATCCTGGGATGAAAAACTGTTTTGAGATATCAATGTCAATGGATTATTATTGAGGATTATCAATAAAGTGTATGTTGAAAGCTTATTGCTTGATATTTCATTTATTCTATTATCAGACAAATTAATTTGAAAGGTAACAATTGGGAAAATGTCAAGGTCTAACTGTGTTAAATGATTATTTTGGAGGTCTACAGACCATAAATTCACTAGATCTTGAAACACATCCTTATCCAAACTTTTCAATTGGTTGTGCCCTGCATATAAAGTATATAAATCAAACAATCCATTAAAGACACCCCAGTTAGTTCCTCAAACCATTCCTAGAAATATTGAGGAATTGCAAAGTTCCCACACCCAAAAACATTCCTGGATTTAATGTAACTAACCTCTTCATATGGGTAAGTGAAAGGCTTGTTAAATAGGGCTTGTTTTGTAATATATTTGGTAATAACGTTGTATCATCAGTTGCAAATTCAAGGTCAGTTAGATAGGTTAATTGATCTAATACATCCCAATCTAGTGTACTGCCAGAGAGTTGAAAGACATACAAAGAAACTATTTTCAAATTTCTCCAAATCGGATACACACTTTCTGGTATATGCAATTCTTTCATCATAGTGTTAAGCAGGAACAGAGATCTGAGCTTTATGAAACCTTCTATTATTCTCAGATCCAACTGCAATATCTGATTATGACTCAAGTCTAATGTTTCTAAAGTTGTCAAATTCTGAAATATGCCCTCTGGTAAGTTAGTTATCTTGTTGCCACGTATAATGAGATGCCTTAGCTTACTGAAACCTTGAAACAATTCTGTGTTCAATTGGGTTATCTGATTTAATGCGAGGTCCAGTTTTTCCAAATTGGTCAAATCCTGAAATAATCCCTCTGGTAAAGTAGTCAAGAAGTTTCCACCAATGAACATGTATTTTAGTTTACTCAAGCCTTTGAACAATCTTGTATTCAATTGGGTTATTTGATTAGAGCTAAGGTCCAATGTTGCCAAATTGGTCAAATCCTGAAATACTTCCTCAGGTAAAGTACTCAGCATATTGTCAGATAGGTACAAACTTTGTAGGTTGTTCAAACCTTGCAATAATACTATATTCAACTCGCTTATCTGATTAAAGCCAAGGTATACAGTTTCCAAACTGGCCAATTCTTCAAAAATCCTCGCAGGCAAAATACTCAACATATTGTAACTGATGTCCAGGGATTTCAGCTTACCAACATGTTGAAACAATCCTTGATTCAATTTGTTTATCTGATTGTTTTGATGTTCTAAAATTTCCAAATTGGTCAAATCTTGAAATATCCCCTGTGGTAGGGTGCTCAACATATTCTCCTGGATAGCTATTCTTATTAGCTTGTCTAAACCTTGGAATAGCCCTTTATTTAATTCTGTTATCTCATTGTTTTTAAGGTCTACACTTTCCAAATTTGTCAAATCCTGAAATATCCCCATAGGTAGAGCACTTAACTTGTTGCCATAAACATGAAGGCCTGTTAGCTTGCTCAAACCTTGGAAAATACCTGTATTCAATTTGGTTATTCGATTCCAGGAAAGGTATAGAGTTTCCAAATTTGTCAAATCCTGAAATATTCCTTGTGGTAAAGTACTCAACATATTGAAATAGAGGAGGAGCTCATTCAGCTTTCTCAAACCATGAAACGATCCTACATTCAATTTGGTTATCTGATTGGATCCAAGGTCTACACTTTCTAAATTTGTCAAATTGTGAACTATCCTGTCAGGTATAGTTTTTAACTTGTTGCCATAAAGATGAATACCTGTTAGCTTACTTAGACCTTGGAAAATACCTGAATACAATTTGGTTATCTGATTCGAGGAGAGGTAAACAATTTCTAAATTGGTCAAATTGTGAAATATCTCATCTGGTAAAGTCCTTAAGTTGTTGCCATAAAGATAAATGTCTGTTAGCTTACTCAAACCTTGGAAAACATGTGCATTCAATTTGGTTATCTGATTCGAAGACAGGTATACAATTTCTGAATTGGTCAAATCATGCAATATTCCTTCTGGTAAAGTACTTAACATGTTGTTACGAAGACTTAGGCTTATAAGCTTACTCAAACCATGGAAAATTCCTGCATTCAATTTGGTTATCTGATTGTAAGAAAGCTGTACACTCTCTAAACTGATCAAATCCTGAAATATTCCTTCCGTATAGTACTTAACCTATTGTGAGAGAGGTCCAGATCTATAAGCTTATGCAAACCATAAAACAATCCAACATTCAATGTGGTTATCTGATTGAATTTAAGCTCAAGGTATATTATCTTACTCAAACCTCGAAACATGCTTGCATTAAATGTAGTTATCTCATTCCAGGAAAGTACTACTCTTTCCAAATTGGTCAAATCCTGAAATATCTTTTCTGGGAAAGCACTCAACCTATTGTTTTTGAGGTATAGCTTTTTCAGCTTGCTTAAACCTTGAAACAATCCCACATTCAATTCGGTTATCTGATTGTATCCAAGCTGTACTCTTTCCAAATTTGTCAAATCCTCAAATATCCCAACTGTTAAAGTACTCAACCTATTTCCCCAGAGGTCCAGATCAGTTAGCTCATGCAAACTTTCAAACAATCTTACATTTAACTTTGTTAACTGATTGTGTTGTAAATCGAGCGACAAAATACCCTTCAAATTTTGAAAACTTCTGTTTCTTATTTCCACTAAGTTATTCTGTGATAGATCTAATCTGACCATATTTATTGGGAAAATCACCAAAATTCTTTGATTTTGAAACACATGGTCATCACATTGATAAATTACCTCTCTGAGACCAAGTTTTGTATCACATTCAGTCTTAAACATAACTCTACATTCCTCACCATCATACCACTCACACATTATTTTGTTGGTGTACCCTTGCACACTTTTACACAGAGAACTGTGTTCTACATTAACATCTGTGATATTTTGGTCAGATTCTGGACATTGATGCACTGTACCTTCTGCTGGTCTGCCACTGATGGTCAGACTGAGAACATCTTGGACTATAATCATGCTAATTGTGATATTTCTTTGAGTTATAATAGAATGACACTGCTTAGATAGATCATTAAAAACTACATGCTTATTATGGCAATTAACAAAGTTCCCAGTCGTTCAATGTACAGAAATGATTGATCAAGACGGTCATTTACAGATCCATTTATCTGCAGTTGGATGTGAGTTCCTTGAGGCACTGTCACTTGAAGGCTGCATAAGTGATTAGGTCTTCCCATGAAGAGTATTGCATCTTCACTGGTATTGACAAAACATGGAGCAGTGTCATTGGCAGAAATATCCCACAATGGTTCCACTTGTAGGTGGGCTGATATGAATCCATTCCACACACAGTCATTATTTATTAATATGACTGCAATGATGATAAACAATCTTGGAATCAGATGCACATTTCCTGAACCAGCCATGATGATAAGATACACTTGTTTAATTACCTTTAAAAGTGATTGCAGCTTTTAACTTTGATGGATATTAAAAATTTGACCATCAAATATGCACATAATATCACATTGTTCCTTGTCCTGTTAATGCTCTGAAAGATGGTTTTCCCGTCTGTAAAAAAAGTTTGTAAGCACGGCAATATAAAAGTGAAAATGCCTAAGGCACTTTCCAGTATGTGAGCTATCAGTACTACTCTACCTTTCTCTTAAGAGTTTTGACAGTCTGTAAAATGATCTTAATCTTTACTGTTGCTCACTTTGTTTTCTTCAGTAAAATTTACAGAAAGAGCAGTTAATCAGGCACTTGGTCATTTGTTGGTAGCTTTACAAATGGGCTGTTGCCGCAGCAGAATTAAAGCTCCATGTGTACAACAGAATCTGAAATTTGCAAGTCCTTGCAAGTCATTAAACTTGGAATGTGCTGACCACTGTGATGCTAGGCCTTTTCCAGCTGATGCCAGTTCAGAAAAGCTTCATTTACAGGTACTTTATGAAGAATTACAAATGAGGTTTGGTGACTGCTGTATTTCTGTTAAGGCTGGCTGGGAAAGCAACCAATTGCAACTGGAGCATCAACTTTGGGCAATCTTCATCACATGAAGACAATGACAGCAATATCATCATGAAAGATTGAATGCTTTTGTAGTTAAGTTGTAACTTCTTTCGGGTTGGTTCATGTTGTCATTCATAAAGCATGATTATAAATTACAACTTCTTCATAAACACAGGCTCTGATCATAAAACTAGCCTCCACTCCAAAATCCTACAAGAAACTCTTTTTCTATCCAAATATCAGTAAATATCGGTAAATCGGCAAAACATGTCCTGCCCAACAGATACAAATTGTGCTGACTGATGAGTAAAACTCTGTACTTTGTAGTTAATAATGAAATTTAATAACCGCTGATTGTACACCAGTAAATTTATGAGCTTTAATTATTTTTATAATTGGTTAATTAGTTATGGTACATCAGAGCTAGTGCTTATTATTTTTATCGGATCATCTCCCATCCAAACCACCAGTGAGCAGTGAGAATTCGACCAAAAATGTCCTGAAATTGGTCCAAAGATTCACACTTCAACTTTCGCAGGTTCATACACATGACAACTATATGACAGCCATACCATTATGAAAGATTGAATGTTTTCGTAGTCTTAAGTTGTAACTTTTTCTGGTTGGTGTATATTGTCATTCATAAAACTTGACTATAAATTATAGCTCATTCATAAGCACTTGAACATGAAACTAGGCTCTACTACAAAATCCTGCAACTCAATCTTTTCTAATATTATACATCAGTAATACATCAGAAAAGCAGCAAAATGTGTCCGGTCAAACAGATACAGAGTGTCCCTGAAAGAACTGTATTGTCAGAAACTTAACTGTTTGGATATTTTAATGCCACAACTAAACAAAACTATAAATAACTGGTGTGGTTGAGGAATAAATCAGCTATCACATACTTTCTGAATTTCGACAATTGCTCACACTGTTCTGGAAATATTTATTTAGTTATATTTGGTTTATGCATTAAAATACAAAAAAAATCAGTTTGTAACAATTAATACAGTTCTTTCAGGGACACCGTGTAGCTAATAATAAGCTTTAATATTTCCTGATTGTACAAGTAAGTTTATAAGCTTTCAATTATTTTGATAATGGGTTAATCGGTAATGGTCCATTAGAGCTAGTGCTTATTATCTTAATTTGATCAAAAAATTCCCTGAAATTGGATGTAACATAAATAACACAATTAAAATGCATGTGTGATTTTGTTTTCATTTTTTTGCATCTTATTTAACCTGGGTTTATTATTCTGTATTGAAACACTGCTCTCCCATGCCCACTGCGCCACTCAGCTTTTAATTGATTAACAGCTAAACTGGTTTTGCCTGGTGTTCTCGCAGGAGGTAAATATTATGAATCCTCTTTGGATATTTGGACTACTTTAATCCTACACAGTGTCGACAGCCAGTGTTATAAATATAAACTTAATACTCCGTTGGTGAGCGACGGGCGATTGGTATTTCACCGAACGCAAGAAAAAGAGGCCTACCGTATCTGATTGGCTAGAAATCGATCGCTTGATCGCTCAGAGGTGTAGTACAAACTCAAAATGGAGACATGTATTCATTTCGATTGAAATCGATATTCTATTATTGACACAGATAAAGAAAGTCGATAATGTACATTGTATTATAGATACAGCAGCTGGATCTTTCACGGGTTCCTTTGTATAATTCATTTCTCAAAAAGTTGAATATATCACAATTTTTACTTTGGATTTCAAAATCTTTACTTATAAAATGCAGTAAAACATATCCACAGCAAACAGGAAGGCCCCACTAATTAGTATATTGCTTTTCGAGTTATTGTACTGGAAACAAAACCTGCATTTTACCTGACAACAAATCGAATTTTCTATAATGGCAACACTATTATGTGGTACTGATCATGCACAAATCGAGAATAGAAACTATGCGGCAGGCTCTGTGTGATATCTCATATCATGTAAATGGTATGCTTAGCCTGAGTCGCCGAGGGATGATGACGATGTGTCCTACTACCCAATGCCCCAGATCTGATTAAAGGAGGTATAAAGGTATTGAAAGGACACTAGCAGCATACATATTTCATAGGGGATCAGACTAGCACTTCTTCAGTGCGTGAGGACTGGACCATGATGGGCCCTCTCTGACTTTACACACTCCATGCTCAAAGGCCAAAAACCTGATTCATGGCGGGGCACTCTTTACACAGACACCCCCTCCTGGGCATGATGCACTGGAACCAGTTCTGGTTAAACTAGATTTCCTATAATCTGTTTCCAGAGAATTTTTAGCTATTGTCATAGAAAATCAATGGGCACCGAAGCTTCCAAGTAGCAATAGCAAGAGATTTTATTTAGATGAAAAAATAGAGTTCATTTTTCAAAATTTGCCAACGTGCAGGTGGTGTGACTGTTGTTTCTTCATTTTATTCTTTAATGGTCTGTAGCTATTTTCTATAATGGCCATGGGGTTAATTAATAGGTTATGTGGCCTATTATTAAAATGATATCACCATCTACGCTATCTAAGCAATAGGGTTATTAGCATGTCTAGGGAAGTGCTACAAGGTCAGGCCAAGCGATTAGCTTAAATAATTTAAGTCACTGCTTTCCATGGTAGATTGGGTATTAAATTGGATGTATCTAATCAAAAAGACCGTTTGTAGGGAAATATATGCAATATAGACAATTATAGTAGCAAATATATCAATTTACTCCCCTTATACAATTTTTGTTCTGGTGCATTTTAGTTAAAAACTTGTTGATTGACCCTTATTTTGCCGACTTAGGGTGCATTTAAAAAAGCTGTTTACAAATCCGTTAAAGAAGTATTTTGTGATCCTAGCATCCTCTTTTTATGAGATTTTTTCAGTAGATATCCACGAAAATAGCTTACTCACAAAATTTCAATTGATTTAGATTTAGTGTTTGCGAGTTAGGCATGATAATGTGTATTACGCTGCTCCACAGGCCACAGTTGTAATTTTGTTCTGTTCTGAACTTAATTCAATTTTATTCAAAGTGGGGATGAGGCTGTGGATAACACATAATTTACGAAATGCTCTTTTGAGGGCTTGGATCGCAACATTTGCATAGTATTTTTTGTGGGACCTGAGAGCACATCAGACACATCAAATTGCATTCTAAATATGAGGAATGTCATTCTGATATCAAATAACAAAGGGTACAGACAAAGATATCAGTAATGATGTCAGTCAAGAGCTTAGGCAGGAGATCACTGGAGATTAGGAAACCACATGACCAAAACCAAACCAATCCAGAAACTCATAACTTGAAAGACCAGTTGTAATATTAGATGTTAGGCTTACTATGTAAAACCAATTCAATCTTATTGTTTGGCCTTTTTAAAGTAAGGCATTGGTAAGTATACAAGCAGAAGAAGCAGAATTTATATGATCTGCCAAATTCATCATGTTTTTAACTGGAACAAAGATGACTTATTCATAAAAGTGATTATTTTTGCATATAAGTTATTTTCATGATATGGAGTGAGAGAGACATTTAGGAACTTGTTATTTTTATCAGTGGCGTAGCCAGCTTTTTTCAGGTTTTGTAGTGGTGTGCGGCACAAATTTACTAAATTCAGGTTGGTAATTGAATGGGATTATTTTGAAATTTCAAAATGCTTACAATATTATAAACCAAACAAGTATGTTAATAAATAATATTAATACAAGCAAAACCCGTTGGGGATTGATAATGAACCCCACAAACTAACTTTCAAATAAATTAAATACATTTACAAATTTGATTATTACTGGGCAAGAGTCGTCATAATGTTTTAAATGCACCGTGTTGGTTAGGCTCTGATCACTATGTGTGCAAGTTGAACGGCGTATCTGTGATCACTACATCTGCGAAATGTTTTTTCCACTGTCCGAGCATATGGCAAGTAGTAAAGAGAAAAATTAATATACTGCTCTGGTTTTTCCAGAGGGTTTTTGGCCCCCATACATATGTGGGGCTTATGTTGTCATTCAGACGGTTGCCTGGTTGTTTCTTTGTTTCTTTCTTTGTTTGGATATCTGAGGGAAGCACTCTTTAATCCACTGTGCAGCTCCAACACAATAACCGATCAACTTCAAAATTGATATGGTGATAGGATATGGTAGCATGATGTGCTTTATAAAGTTTTGTATCATGTTACTACATGTATTATTTGCATATGTATAAATGTTATTGATTTTATTTGCATATTTTGCCTAAATTTTCATGAATTCACTCTGCAGCTTAAACGCAATAATCGACCAACCTCAAAATTGATATGGTGATAGGATATGGTAGCCTGATGTGCTTTTGTGTCAATTTACTAGTATTTGCATATATGTATGAATATTAATGATCTTATTTGCATAAGATTTACCTTGATATGGTGATAGGATATGGTAGCCTGATGTGCTTTTTTGTCATGTTACTAGTATTTGCATATGTATGAATATTAATGATCTTATCTGCATAAGATTTGCCTTGATATGGTGATAATATGGTAGCCTGATGTTCTTTTTTGTCATGTTACTAGTATTTGCATATGTATGAATATTAATGATCTTATCTGCATATATTACCTAAATTTAAACGCAATAATGAGCTTATTTGTATGTTTTGCCTAAATTTTCGTTAATCAACTCTGCAGCTTATGTAATAACCTATCAACTTCAAACTTGGTTTGGTGATTGGATATCATGGCCTGATGACTGTATAGTTTTGTCTCATGAATGAATGTTAATGAGCTTGTTTGCATATTTTGCCTACATTTTCATTAATCCACTTTGCAGCTTAAACATAGTAACTGATCAACTTCTAACTTGGTATTGTGATAGTATATGGTGGCCTGATGTGCTATATAGTTTTGTGTCATGAATATTAATGGATTAATGAGCTGATTTGCATATTTTGCCTACATTTCATAAATCCACTCTGCATACATATTATTGCATATTTATGAATATTAATGATGTTATTTGCATATTTTGCCTACATTTTGCCTAGATTTTCAATATTCCACTCTGCAGCTTAAATGCAATAACTGATCAACTTCAAACTTGGGTTTGGTGATTGGATATGGTGGCCTTATGTGCCGTCTAGTTTTGTGTCATGTTATTTGCATATTTATGAATATTAATAAGCTTATTTGCGTATTTTAATTTATTACCCAGCACTAGACTACACTGTAATTCTGCATCGCACCATTGATTATCAAAGAAAAGGCATAAAGACCTTGATCAAAAGTCTATGGAAAATTCACCGTTCATAAACACCTGTACAATTTAATGTCTTTGAAAAGAGCGGTATTGTATTCAGTCTATAATTGCACACTACACAGATGTAACAGGTGATGAGTACATCCTACTTATAGTGCAGTGCAATACATCAAAGATTGTTTTTACCTATCACTATGGTAATTAACCCTGCTCTTCTATGGCAAATATACCACTGATGTTAATGGCAATTTGGTTCACATTCATGTGACAAATGGGTTAACCCTCGTTTATTATTCACAGAGTATGCTATGGAATCTTCAAGTGCACATTTTCATAGGCGTAATCCCGGGGGGATGAGGAGGATAAATCCCCCCATACAATCATCCCCCCAATGTTGACACATGTATCTGGGTTTCCGAACAAATTAACCTGATATTTGGCCATTTTAGCCTAAAAAGTGTAAATTTTCGCGTGCTTCGCGCGCATGTATTCCCCTTTTACACCATATTTCACCAGTTTAGCTTCAAAATGGCAAAAATGTTCATGTGCTTACCGCGCATTTGTACCACAACCTTATTTTGTTGCCAAAAGGTGTTGCATTCACCAACTTCAAGAAATTTTTTCCATCCCCATCACCCCAATGTCAAAAAGAAATCTACGCCACTGCACATTTTAGGTTTTTGGATCAAAAGGGAATTAAATATCATGATTTGGAATGAAGATCAAGGTCATCATCAACCAAGGTTGAAATTGCATGTGATGTTAGCAGACCATCTTTTTTTACCTGGCTTACCTGGCTTAAAAATACATATTCAGTGTCATAAAGAATGAAGCATTGCTCCTAAGATGCTGCAAGAAATGAGTTTTATTTAGCCAGAGGAAGTAGTCAGCACTTTCATTGTCAAAACAGGTCATCTTACTTATTGAGCTGGACCTAATGGTATACTTTGATTGGTATTTGCTCAGGTGCAATGTATCATTCTATTTAGCCAGAGTGAGTAGCTAGCACCCCTTGACAGTTACCTTCTTTGACTTCAAGAAGGCCTTCGGTTCCAGTTGTAATTGTGCTTCACGAAGCTTAGTATCCAGAATTTCGATATCATACTTGTTAGTAGTGTCGAAAACTTTTCACTTTGAGAAAGCTTTTCAACAACTTGGTCTGCTATCTCATCTTGATATCATCTGCCATGTTTGTATTTTTTGACGATATCAACGTAGATCAAATTAATCTTACAAGTACATGAAGTAGCCAAATGTAGTTTCAGTACAGTTAAATGTCCATAATATCAAATATCCATCTCAGTGTTAAGAGTTGGCTCAGTGGCCTGGCTAATGGTGATCAATGGTTAATACCGATGCTGGCGGAGATGTGTAAAAACATGTATGCACTCATCAAAATCATATGAGCCATAATTGTGTTTTGCCGGGTTTTGGCCATATGTTATAATAAAAAAATTAAATAAATAAATAAAAAGTAAGTAGGTAAATAAATAAATAAATAAATAAGTCCACTTCTATTGACTATTGACTATCTTGTTTTAATTCAAACTTTTTGGCAATTGTCAAATTATAATATTTATTTCACAATCTTAATTCGTTCTTTCCTTCATTCTCTAGTTTCTATACAGATGTACTTGTGATTTCTCTAGTTTCTGATGCAATAGAAGCACTAATAGTTTTTGCAATAACTATTGCTTGTTGATCACTTGGGACCATTTGGGAAAGACTTTTTACAGGGGTTTTGTTCTTAGCTGTTTCTTTCTTTCTCCAATTCGAAATAACTTCAGCTATGGTGTACAAATATGGATTAATAGCTGAATTAATAGGTAACACAAAGGTCACACACCAAGCATAAACAGAAGGGGGCAGGGTAATCACCCTTGTTTGCACCAAGATCCCAAGAACAATTATCGGAAACCAGCAGAAGAAATCTGTGGCCACTATGGCTGCTACCTTTGTTGTAAGTCTAATTTGTTCCTTCATATGACGAGAACGCCCTGCTCGCCTAGAAGATTTTCTCACAGCTCTCAGTATCTCAATATAACAGCCAAATATTACAAGGTAACATATACAATTTAAACCCAAGAAAACTGCTGTTGAAAAGTACAAACCAACATTAGCAACAATCTTAGTACTGTAAGGTTGCAAGATGAAAGAACTAAGGAGATAAGTTGCCCTATATTGAACTACATACATTTTAGTCAGGGCAAGTGGAAGACCAATACATACATGCGAGTTATCATAAAATTTGAAATTTCTGCCAGCTAAGGCAGATGGAACAATACCTAGTGCAAAGGAAACAATCCATGTCACAAATGTCAATATCCGTGCAGTTTTTTCTGTAAGCTTTCGGGTTGAATACGGAAATCTAATGCATATAAACCGGTCTATGCTAATAAGTGTTACAAAGAAAACAGAAGCTTCACTGGAGATTATGGACAAAGCTCCTGTAATCTTGCAAGTAAGACCCGATCTCCATTTTTCAGATTGCATTGGAAAATGGTCCCCAAAGTAGATATCAGCAGATGCAATGATTAACATATAGGCTCCCATAAGGAAATCAGATATGGCAAGGTTACTTAGCAACATAGCATTGACTTTGTTTGTTGCATTTCCTTTGTTCCTCCAAATTAAAACAAAGAGGTTCCCACAAAAAGCATTCAAACCAACAAACCACATAACAACTACTAACACTCTATCAGAAAGCAATCTGTCACATGTTAGATATGGCGATCTCTCTTCTGATGGAGCACAAGTAATATTAATGGGGACATAGCACTCACAAACCTCACGTTGGTTAACAGTCACAATTGAATTATCTTGGGAAGAAAAACTGTTGTGAGATATCAATGTCAAGGGATTATTATCGAGGATTATGAATAATCCATATTTTGAATGCTTATTACTCGATATTTCTTTTATTCTATTATCAAACAAATCAATTTGACTCAGACTGATTGTATCTTTAAAAATGTCAAGGTCTAACTGTGTCAAATGATTATTTTGGAGGCTTATATATCCTAAATTCACTAGACCTTGAAACACATCCTTATCCAAGCTCTTCAATCGGTTGTGCCCTGCATATAGAGTATGCAAATCAAACAAACCATTAAAGACACCTTTAGTCAATTCCATCAAACTATTCCTAGAAATATTGAGGGATTGTAAAGTTCCCACACCCAAAAACATTCCTGGATTTAATGTAACTAACCTCTTCATATGGGTAAGAGAAAGGCTCTTTAAATAGGGCTTGTTTCTTAATATTTTTGGTAATAACTCTACATCATCAATTGCAAATTCAAGCTCAGTTAGATTGCTTAATTTATCTAATACATCCCAATCTAGTGTATTGCCAGGAAGCTGATTGACAAAAAAAGAAACTATCTTTAAATTACCCCAGATATGATACACACTTTCTGGTACATGCAATTCTGTCAACATTGTGTTAAACAGGAACAGAGATCTGAGCTTTATCAAACCTTCTATTATTCTGAGGTCCAACTGCAATATCTGATTATGACTCAAGTCTAATGTTTCCAATGTTATCAAATTCTGAAATACACCTTCTGGTAAGTTACTTACTTGTAACTTGTTGCCACTTAGTATAAGATGTCTTAGCTTACTGAAACCTTGAAACAATTCGGCATTCAATTGGGTTATCTGATTTAATTCAAGGTCCAGATCTTCCAAATTGGTCAAATCCTGAAATAACCCCTCTGGTAAAGTATTCAAGAGGTTGCCGCCAAGGAACAGGTATTGTAGTTTACTCAAGCCTTTGAACAATCTTGTATTCAATTGGATTATTTGATTAGAGCTTATGTCCAATGTAGATAAATTGGTCAAATCCTGAAATACTTAGCTGGGTAAAGTAGTAAACATATTGTTTGATAGGTACAAACTTTTAGCTTGTTCAAGCCTTGAAATAATACTGCATTCAACTCACTTATCTGATTAAAGCTAAGGTATGCAGTCTCCAAACTGGTCAATTCTTCAAAAATCCCCTGAGGCAATATGCTCAACATACTGTTACTGAAGTCCACAGATTTCAATTTACCAACATGTTGAAACAATCCTCTATTCAATTTGGTTATCTGATTGTATCCGAGGGCTAAAATTTCCAAATTGGTCAAACCTTGGAGCATACCCACATTTAATGTGGTAATCTGATTCCAGGAAAGGTATACACTTTCCAAATTTGTCAAATCCTGAAATATTCCTTGTGGTAAAGTACTCAACATATTGAAATAGAGGAGGAGCTCATTCAGCTTTCTCAAACCATGAAACAATCCTACATTCAATTTGGTTATCTGATTGGATCCAAGGTTTAAACTTTCCAAATTTGTCAAATCTTTAAATATCCCTTCAGGTAAAGTACTTAACACATTGGTATCTATGGTTAACTTCTTCAGCTTACTCAAACCTTGAAACAATCCCACATTCAATTTGGTTATCTCATTCCAACCAAGATTTACACTTTCCAAATTTGTCAAATTGCGAAATATCTTTTCAGGTAAAGTACGTAACTTGTTGCTATAAAGATGAATGCCCGTTAGCTTACTCAATCCTTGGAAAATATGTGTATTCAATGTAGTTATCTGATTCCAGAAGAGGTACATATTTTTTAGATTGGTCAAATCCTGAAATATTGGTTCTGGTAAAGTACTTAACATGTTGAAATGAAGGTCTAGGTATTTTATCTTACTCAAACCTTGGAACATATTTGCATTTAATGTGGTAATCTCATTCCTGGAAAGACCTACTCTTTCTAAATTTGTCAAATCCTGAAATATCCCTCCTGGGAAAGTTTTTAACCTATTGCTAGAGAGGTATAGTCCTTTCAGTTGACTTAAACCTTGAAACAGTCCCACATGCAATTTGGCTATCTGATTGTATCCAAGATGTATTCTTTTCAAATTTTTCAAATCCTCAAATATTCTTTCTGGTAAAGTACTCAACTGATTATGTTCGAGGTCCAGATCTTTTAGCTTGCTCAAACCTTCAAACAATCTTACATTCAACTTGGTTAACTGATTATAAGCTAAATTGAGTGTCTGAATACCCTTCAAACTTTGAAAACTGCTGCTATTTATTTCTACTAAATTATTGTGTGATAGATCTAAGCTGACCATATGTATTGGGAATATCACCAACATGTTGTGGTTTTGAGATACATGGTCATCACATTGATAAATGACTTCTCTAGGTCCAAGTTTTGTAACACATTCAGTCTGAAATTTAACTCTACATTGATTACCATCATACAACTCACACATTATTTTGTTGTTGTACCCTTGCACACCTTTTTACAGAGAGAACTCTGTTCTACATTGACATCTGTGATATTTTGGTCAAGTTCTGGACATTGATGCACTGTATCTTCTGCTGGCCTGCCACTGATGGACAGACTGACAATACCTTGGACTTGAATTGTGACATTTCTTTGAGTTATAATATAATAACACTGCTTAGATAGATCATTAAAAGCTACATACTTATTAGTGCAATTAATCCCAGTGCGTTCAGTGTATAGAAATGATTGATCAAGAGGGTCATTCATGGATCCATTTATCTGCAGTTGGATGTGAGTTCCTTGAGGTACTGTCACTTGAAGGCTGCAAGCGTGATTATGTCTTCCTGTGACAAGTGTTTCATCTTCACTGGTATTGACAAAGCATGGATTGGTGTTATTGGCAGAAATATCCCACAATGGCTCCACTTGTAGGTGGGCTGATATGAATCCATTCCACACCAAGTCACTATTTATTAATATGACTGCGATGATGATGAACAATGTTGAAATCAGATGCAAAATTCTTGAACCATTCATGATGATTAGATACAGTTATTTAGATACGTGTAAAAAGTATTGCAGCTTTGAAGTGTGATTGGTATTATGCACATGCACAAATGACATTGGTCCTTGCTTGTTTATACTCTTAAAATAGTTTTCTTTCCTGTGAAAAAGTCTGTCTCTGTAAGCACAATACGGAACTGTATTGCCCAAACTTTATCTTGATGATTTTTGACAATCTGTAGAATTTCTCATATGATCTCAATATTTGGTGTCGCTGTTATTCTTTGATCTAGTAAACTTAATTAATTTCAATTTTTCAGAAAGAACAGTTAATCAGAAAGTTGGTCATTTGTTGGTAACTTTACAAATGTGCTGTTGCTGGGGCAGAAGTGAAACCTCCAAATATACAACAAAATCTGAAAATTCTGATTCCTTTCATAGTTGTAAGTCCTTGAAGTTCAAAGTTTCATCGATAATACCATTATTTTATCTGAGACTTCAGTCTTCAATATGCAGCAGGTACATACTCCACATGCATGGCAGCCTTGAAAGTCACTAAACTGGGAGGCTGACCATGATAACCATTATGATACAAGTGGCCTTTTCCAGCTGGCGTGATTCAGAAAACACTTCATTTACAGGAGCTTGATGAAGAATTACAATGATTACAGGCATCTGACCATAGACCCTAGAAGCCGCTGCATTCCTTTAAAAACTGGAACTGAAGCATCAATTATGAGCAATCCAATGCAAGCTTCATCACCATGATCACTGAAGACATGGACAGCCGTAGCATCATGAAAGATTGACTTCTTTTGTTGTCAAGTTGTAACTTTGTTCTAGTTGGTTTATGTTGTCAATCATAAAACATGACTGTAAACTACAGCTTCTTCATAAGCAAAGACTTTGATCATAAAATCAGCCTCTACTCCAAATCCTGCAACAATTGTATCCAAATATCAGTAATACAGCAAAACATGTTTGGTTAAACAGATACAAATTACAAAATATGCTGACTGACGAGCAGTTAACTCCCTACTATTTCTTTGTGTAGTAATAATAATAAGCTTTAATAGCTACTGATCGTATACAAGTTTATGAGCTTTAATTATTATTTTTATAATTGGTTAATTAGTAATGGTTCATCAGAGCTAGTGTTTATTATTTTATCGTATCATAATATGCTGACTATCAAGTAGTTAACTTCCTACTATTTCTTTGTGTAGTTAATAATAAGCTTTAATATCTGCTGATTGTATATGAGTAAGTTTATGAGCTTTAATTATTTTTATAAAGGTTAATTAGTAATGGTGCATCAGAGCTAGTGCTCATTATATTTATCGTATCATAATATGCTGACTCATCTCCCATCCAAATCACTAGTGCAAAACAATCACAGAAATCAATCCAAACATAAATAGTGCAAATAAACGTGGATTTAAAAAAAAAAAAGATTGCAACTGACTGTGAGGTCTTTGTCGTCAACTGCATCTGTCCCACAATTCAAATGCAGTAAATGTAGAGAGTGGATAAGTGAATATGAACTTTGCCTGCAATGGGGATCGACCTGGGGGCCTCTGGTACCAGAGTCAAACAAATTAGCCACTGCACCACATCACATGGCTCGTATATTGATTAACAGGTAGGCCGGTCTTTCCTGGCATTCTTACAGGAGGTAAATATTATGAACATTGCAGATCCTGCACTTGGATGACTTTAATCCTACTACTCACTGACCCATTTCCAATTACAGGAGGTATAAAATATTGAAAGGACACTAGCACCATATAAATTTCATAGGGGTCAGACTAGGCTTCCTACAATCTGTTTCAAAGAATCTTTCCTATCATCATGGAAAATCAACGAGCACAAAACCTTCCAGGTGGCCAATAGCAAGTGTGACTTTCATATCATATGAAAATATGTAGATGGAAACACAGTGCATTGTTCAAATGTTGCCAATTTGCACAGGCAGTGTAAGCCACTTCATGTGAGTGTTATTTCTACTTGCTTGTGTGAATCAGTTAAAATTAACACTTTAATATAAGTGTGACTTCTAGGTTTTTTTGTACTCGTCTGTAGGTATACCTGTAGTATTATTGTGATATTACCAGTGATAGGGCTATTAGTACATTGAGCGAAGTGATTAGCATAAATAATTAAAGTGATTAATAAGCATGGTAGATTGAGTATCAAATTGGATGCATCTAATTAAAAAGAAACATTGCAGGAAAATATAGGCAATATTGTCAAAAATTTGAAATGTCATAAATAACTTTATTGATCTTGGTTACATTTTAGTTCAACATGTTCAACCAAGTTAGAGTAGTCAGTTGCAATACTTGTTAGTGTTAGGGTTTTGCAGACCTGGGGTTCATTTCACAGAGCTGTTTACGAATCCAGTAAACAACATCCTTTGTATCTGATCCAGAAAGATCTTTGTATGTGGGAATTGTACCATGGGGGTGGTAGATATATGTATCACTCTTACTATCCCCAAGCTTGTACCAGGCTTAGTATGATTCATGGCATTGTATGTCTAATTTGAACAGGTGATATTTTTGTTTTTTGTTTTGGTAAAAACGTTTAAATGACATTAAATGTTGGTTTATGTAAAGGTCCTGAAAATGTTTAAAAAATAAACTGGATAATTTTGTTAGCCAAATCCAAAATAAATAACTCACAGAACTGGGCTTTCGCCATCTTGACTGATGGCTTTTGATCACAAATGAACTGGTCCACTGCTTTTCCCGCGAAACTTGGTTTCTAACGACGCATCCTCGTTAACTGGAAGTGATGTTGATTTTAGCAGTGAGTCATGTACATGATCTAGAAAGTATGCCCCCTCATCGCGGTTGAGTGAATTCTTGACTTTCTTCCTCCCTGACTCCCTGATTGTGAAGGCGTTTGAGGCTCTATCACATATTTTGACCCCCTCCCAGTTGATGACATGATTGTCTTGTGCTATGTGGTCAGTTATTGCCGATTTGTACTGTTCTGTGGTGGACAGCTTTCTGCTGGCTGTAATGAAGTTTTTAGTTGTAACCTTTTCTGTATGTTTCTGATGCTCTTTCTTTGTTACGCCAAATGGCCTAGCAGACTCTCCTACAGGGTGTCCCCCAAAAAAGAGGCCCCTCATTGCGCCCTCTTTTTCTCCTATTTTTGAAAAGTTGATTAAATATATTTTGGTATGCAAAGAAACCTTTAATCGTTAGCTTTAATAAACCAAAACAATTGTTTCAATCGGCTCACAACTTTTGAAGATATGCCCTTTTGAATAAAAGTACCAGTTTTTCACTCTGTCCACGGATAGCAAACAGAGTAGTTGGGATGGCTCATGCTGTGGAGTGGCCTGCACGATCACCAGACCTCACACCACTTGATTTTTTTCTTTGTGGCAAAATCCAAGATCTTCACAAACGTTTTACTGAATGCATTCGCAAGTATCCGGCGCACAAGGATGGTACCCAACGCAAGTGATGCAATGAGGATCAGGGCTGAAACCTGTATTCGCCAAGGAGGCAACCAGGTAGAGGTCAGAGCAGCACAGTAAACTCACTTCAGAAGAACCAAAGACAAACCAAACAGCCTTTTAGGGCTACCTTTTATCCTAAAAAGAGAAATGACTTATGTTGTAAATAAAAAAAGAAAGCAAGAAACAACAAACTAGATATATTGCATCCTTAAAAGGCTACGAAGTCCAGCCGTGACCTTGAAAGGACCCCTGGTGATATTGCGATGAACTTGGACTACATTGTCTTTCCATGAAGAATGCATGCACTAAGTTTGAAACCTTTGCCAATGATATTTGGCTTCCAATATTATGTTCACATGCAGATGATTAGCTAACATGAGGGCCAGTTAAGAGCGATACGACAGCTATAAAAAGTAAATGTCTTGTCATACCTGAACTTGAGACCAGCTTAATTAGAGCTCTGTGACCCCTGTGTGATATTTGACCGCACGATTGTCATGTGACAAAGCGTGGTCACGGGCAGTGATGCCTGTGGTAAAGTTTGATATTTTACGTGTACTTCAAATAATTAATTGGTGTGGCCCCTGTATTGCATACGTGCTCCGTGTATATTTCGCAAGGCGCACAACACTTAATCCTTCCGCATTTGGTGTAACCCTTCATAGTCCCGGTAAAAAATAGTGCCTAAGCGAAATATATTGGCGTTCCGAGGGAACCGAATTTTGAGTGACTCTTGGTTGAGTTGATAGTTGATAAAAACGATAGAATAGGAGCTCAACCTTACAAATTTTTTCATAAAACGTTCCGAATCGAATGAGCATGGGTGACAGGCTCTCGGAACAATAGCATGGCCGTAACTGGCAAGGAGGCGCGAGTGTCTGCTAAAATTCGGGATGGCGCTGTTCAGGGTTTCGTATATCTGTCAAATTTGTCTTAATTTATTTCAAAAAATCAAATTTAAATACAAAATAATATAAAGACATTTGTGCGATCAAAATATTAATAAATGATTGGAACATTCTGATAATAATAAGGCTGATAGCACATGCGCCGATGACTGAATACTGAGAAGCCTACTGAGAAAAGTAGTCCTGGCCAAGGGGAATACAAGTGTTGAAAGTGACTTGCCGGAATCATTGCATGGTGAACGGAATTGCTTCAGCGCTTGGTAATAATCCTTAGAAAGCCTATTTAAAGGCCCATTCAGTGATTTGCTCATCCGGACGATCGTAAAAATCATCAAAATTCAGATTTTGGTACCTTTGTAATTGGCATAGATGTGCTAACATAGCCTGCTAGTGGTTCGGTCGAAATCCGTGTATTTTAGACAAAATAAAGCATTTGCATGATTCTGGACTTTTGATACTGACAGTACAAAAGTCCGACTCGAGATCGAAAGAAGCTCACTCTCCATCGCACCAACACGCGTTATGTATTGTTTCTACTACTTATTACATCAGTAGCTACTATTTTAAACAAAATACACAATTTTAACTGTTTTTCATATTTGAATTGACCGTTAGTTTGCCTCGGTGACCTTTAATTGCTTATTTTGTTTTCTACTACAAAAATTAAGCGTCTGTTTTAAATCAATTTAGACTCTACTTCCCCCGTGTTAGAAACACTGGACTAGGAAGTTTTTCCAGTCGATTGGTGGCGCACTGTACAAAAATCTCGATTTTCTCGAGTCGATCTGAGTTGAAGTAGAAAACCTTTCTAAAACTTCTGTTTTTTGACTAATTTGTCGATGTATTCAGGGAAAAGTGGTTTAATGAAATTCTGTAGACTTATTCTTTATTTCTAAGCAACTCTGACAAATTTCCATTTTTTTAATGTTCCTGTGAAATCACTGAAAGGGCCTTTAATATTATGTAATGTATAGTGAAGAATGAAAAGGATTAGAACCATAGTGTTGCTTTATCGTAGCAGTTGCCTATACACCGAATACATAGTCATAGTGGGTGATTAGAAAAGGTCGGGCACTCTATAAAACGATGATAAAATCTGTTTGGGCGTTCGCCGGCGCGGCAAATTTGGGATAAATCCTGGCAACTCATCTGGCACACATCAACTTCGCCATCATGTTGTTTTCGTGTCAGATGGACGGTGAAGAATAACACAGAATTCCTATGACCGGTATAGGCTCTTATCGTGTGACTGATAGCCGATGCAGAGACTGCAGTAATTAAAAAGACCAAAATGACCCACTTAATGACGGTTGATCTAAAATCTGTGAAGACTCCTAAACTACATTAGGCAATAAACAGTTTGAGTAAATTTCGTGGAATTCTGTCAACTGCTCTAGGAGAAGGGAATTGCGCTAAATTAAAAAAGCGTGAAGAGATACAAGAGTCCAGCCGCCGCTCGGCTGGACTAAAAAAATAGTCACGACTAGCAAAAAAAAAAAAAAATGTAACAGGTAGGGGTTCGAACCCACACCCGTAGAGCGAGATCAGAGTTTACAAGCCGGGGTTCTTACCGCTGGGCTATAGAGGGATGCTGAAGTTTTCTGAACAAATTCCAATTAGTATGTGTTGGTGTTAATGTATAACATTGAGGTCGGATCTAAATTGTATAGAACTGATGTATAGTGTTGATGATAGTGGTGGAATTAGCATGATAAAAGCACCCATTCATGGTTGAATATTGTGAATAGATTGGTTGAATGTTTTTTTTTCTTACCATGTACACTGTAGTATTATAATCAATACCAGTTAGTAAAGGACATTTTAGTCAACAATACCGGTCTGACGTAATCCCTGCAGGACTTGGTAATAATCCTTTGAAAGCCTATTTAATATTATGTGATGTATAGTGAAGAATGAAAAGGATTAGAACCATAGTGTTGCTTTATCGTAGCAGTTGCCTATACACCAAATACACAGTCATAGTGGGTGATTAGAAAAGGCCGGGCACTCCATAAAACGATGATAAAATATGTTTGGGCGTTCGCCGGCGCGGCAAATTCGGGATAAATCCTGGCAACTCATCTGGCACACATCAACTCGCCATCATGTTGTTTTCGTGTCAGATGGGCGGTGAAGAATAACACAGAATTCCTATGACCGGTATAGGCTCTTATCGCGTGACTGATAGCCGATGCAGAGACTGCAGTAATTAAAAAGACCAAAATGACCCACTTAATGACGGTTGATCTAAAATCTGTGAAGACTCCCTAAACTACATTAGTCAATAAACAGTTTGAGTAAATTTCATGGAATTCTGTCAACTGCTCTAGGAGAAGAAGGGAATTGCGCTAAATTGAAAAAGCGTGAAGAGATACAAGAGTCCAGCCGCCGCTCGGCTGGACTAAGTAAGAAAGTAAGAAACATAATAAAACAAAAAGGCATAAATAACCAAGAAAAAATAAGTAATTGCAAGTAAAGCAACAGAAGTCCCATTCGGCATCCATTTTACCCACATATTAATGACACTATTAACAAAATCCATTGCCCAAAAACCCACCGGTAAAGCCCATTCCATAAATAAAGTTATTTTATAAAGTTATAATTGAGGAATGTTTGATATTCATGCATGGTATGTGTACTCCTTTTCAATCTTTGAAGTAGCCAAACCTTCTCCGTGGACAGAGTGAAAACGGGTACATTCTTTAAAAGAGCATATCTTCAAAAGTTGTGAGCCGATTGATATAATTGTTTTGGTTTATTAAAGCTAACGACTCAAGGTTTTTTTACATACCAAAATATATTTGATCAACTTTTCAGAAATAGGAGAAAAAAAAGGGCGCAATGAGGGGCCTCTTTTTTTTGGGACACCCTGTATATAGGATTTATTACAACCTTTGCACAGGATGTCATACACTACTTCACTGGTCTGACCAATGTCCTTTTTGTCTTTCGGGTGGACAAGAACACTTTTGAAAGTGTTAGTTGGTTTCATGGCCATTGTAAAACCATGTAACTCTTTTAGTTTCTCGGATGTACCCTCCACATATGGTATAACAACCATGCCTTTTATTGGAGACTTGTTAATTTGTCTTCTTCTGAGGTTTAGTGTTGTTTTGTCCTTCATTTGTTGTTTCACCTTGTCCATGGCCCATCTGAGGTATTCACAAACCGCCAATGCCTTACTGATTCTTTGCTCCTCCTCTTTGTTATCTTCTTCCTCTGTAACAATCTTGTCTTTTCTGTCCATTAAAGTCCTGATCACACACCCAGTTTCTAGTGAAGTGGGTGTTGAGATTTGAAGCTTAAATATTGGTATGTGTGGGTTTTTATCTTATTTATGAATGAGCGAAGTGTCCGGGAATGTTATTTGGCCCTCTTTCTCTTCAGCTTTCTAGATCATGTACGGTATATGACCCACTGCTAAAATCAACATCACTTGCAGTGAACGAGGATGCGTCGTTAGCAACCAATTTTCGCGGGAAAAGTAGTGGACCAGTTCAAACCATCAGTCAAGATGGTGAAAGCTCAGTTCCATGAGTAATTTATTTTGGATTTGGCAAACAAAATTATCCAGTTTATGATCTCAACAACCCTACTAAATGAATCTCTTTGCTGAAGTCATAAAAATGTTTTAGAACGTTTTGTATCAAAACATATACAACATTTTTAAAATGTTGTCAAAATGTTGTTGTAAAATGTTTTTGTGGGGATGGGTGTGCTACACCCCCTGGCGATCCCTAAAAAAGGATAGAAAGGGAAAGGGAGAAAGAGAAGGGAAGAGAGAGAGGGATGGAGTGGTGGGGTGAGAGTATGAGATGAGTCTCGCATTGAAATAGCAAATTTTGCGCGCACTTCACACATACTTTACCCGGTTGAGTAGCCAAATTTCTCAAACACTTTAGGCTATAGTTGTGGGGAGGAGTGTAACATTTCGATCCGAAGAGCCAGGGGTGACAATCATGTTGCCGCCTAGCAGCAAATGGTAAATCCAGCCCTGATACCAGGAAAAATTATTCTCCACACCCCCCCTGAGAAAATGGTCTAGCGATGGCCCTGAAAATATTAGGTTAGAATATTTAGAGTAAGTTGTCAAAAATGTTTTGAATGTTATGAAAACGTTTTATAACCTTTAATTTTATAGACCCTTTATAACCAGAAATTTAAACATTTTTTGGCAACCTTTTCTAACCTTCTGCGAATAATGTCTAAACTTTTTTTGTTTGCTGGGTAGCAGTTAAGGGGTGGGGTATTATAATGAGCGTTTGGACAGTATTTTTTGTGGGACATGAGAGCACATCAGACATATCGAATTGCATTCTGAATGCAAAGAACGTCCTGATGATCAAATAATTTTGATTTTTTTTTAAATTTGCGATATAAAACACATTATCTATAGTACGTTTAAGGGACCCTTGGACTATGTTTGCCAGAGGAGAGGTAGAAGGTTTGATTTGAGGTGCATGTGCTTGGTTAGAATGTTAAATGAAAGTTCATACTAGGCCTAACACCTACGGGCATGTGCAGACGTGTGACGATGTTAACCTTGCGTGCATGCTTCATATCTAATTCGTTCATTTACACGCCACACAAGGAGCATATTCGAAAGGCTATCTTCGGGCGACATCGCAGTAGGGGCAGGTAGGTGCAAGTATGAATACAACATCATCCAGGTGTATAATCCCTTATAATCTTTAGGTCCGAGAAGTACTAAAGTTTGTTAATACTGTTCTATACATCAGTGAAGAATTATGGTATGCCACCGCATACACAGTGGGCTTATATGGTACATTGTTATTAGATACTCGGACAAGAATCCAGAATCAAAGGTCTTTTGACAGCAACGGTTGAGTACACGTTCTCTAAACGCTGGATAAATAAACAGATTTGCACTACAGACCTTTGGTTCAGGCCACGCACACGGAATATTAAGTTTACTTCCCAACAAGTATTACAAATGCAGGTGTGTATTAAATCCAATTGGAAAATACATAAAAGTACTAACTGGCAATCCTACTTGCCAAAAAAACCAATAGCTCAAGTGCCCTCAATAAAAGATCTGAGCTAGTATCTAAATGTCGTCATGGATACAAACCAGCCAACCGTGCTAAGAAAAAATAAGACTGTGTGATCAATGTCATTCCACCTGATGATTGCTACATGCTTGTAGCATGAAACTCGGAGTAGTGGCCATGATGTGTTAATTAAACTTATTTAATTATTTTAAAAGTACTAACCAATACTTTGCAATAAATATTAAGAATCATATACTACATTAAATTCACTTGTTCCCAGAAAGTATTCTTCATTTATATATATAATTATTCATGCCATCAGTTAATTGTCCCCGTAGTTTGTATCAGAGCCTTCAACCATCACACAGGTATTTCGTTATTTTCTATACGCCTTTTGCAAACTGGAAGGCGTAAAATGGTAACTGTATCATAATAGGCCTATGATGTAAAGGTGTTATAAGAAACGAAATAAACTCAACCAATAAAGTATCGAAACGATTATAGATGGTCAGATATATCGGGAACTGAAATATATAGCAAAAACTTATTTAATGTATATAAAGCGTAGCTTCCTCCTGCGCATTTTGATACCTCTTTTGTTGCTCTACGATATCATTTGGTTGAGTTATGGGCGCTTGAGTGGCTTCAAGTCGGATTTTGAAAGTTGCACTTAGCTCCTATTCAAGCCAAATACGTTCATCGTGTACACCCCCCCCCACACACACACACAAAATCAAGACAAAGGACCCCGATGTGCTCTGTTTACTTAACCATGAACTTTGTTTTACTCCTTCGACTTCGAACTTTGTTTTACTCCTTCGACTTCCAACTTCAATACTTGCTACCCCCTTTACTTATCTCATGAACTCTTTCTGCTGACATCTCAATACTTGGTGTGCCCACCATCACTGTCTATCAGTGCCTGAATTCGTCGTCGCGTGCTCTGAACAAGATGTCTTATCTTTCCTTGGTCAATGTCTCGCCATTTCCTGAGCAGGATGCGCTAAGGCCTTCTAAGGTAATCTGACTTCAACCTCATATTGATTTATGCCTATCATTGTTGACCATTGAGTACAATTGATGGTCATCACAATCAATTTATCCAACAGGCGACACACATACTCATTTGAATTTGGCGGACAAAAGCAATGGTCATTTATTGGTCACAGTACTACGCATTTGGCTTGAATAGGAGCTAAGTGCAACTTTCGAAATCCGACTTGAAGCCACTCAAGCGCCCATAACTCGATCAAATGCTATCGTACAGCCACAAAAGAGGTATCAAAATGCGCAGGAGAAAGCTGCGCTTTATATACATTAAATAAGTTTTTGCTATACATTTCAGTTCCCGATATATCTGACCATCTATAATCGTTTCGATACTTTATTGGTTGAGTTTAGTAATAATACTAATCAAATCAAGAAGAATATCTAAATCATTCTACTCGCACATTACACTGGAGGCAGGCCTGTATTATGATTAGGCCTACAGTAAGAAATGTTTAAAGATAATATGTCAGTTGCGCTAAACAAGAAAGTTTTCGTGCTTGGCTGATCCTCACTTGATGAAGGTCATATTGATTTATCGTCTACAGAGATGCCTCCTCTCCTGGCCAATGGTACATTCAAATCGATCGGTTGGACGTCCAAAGGTCCCATAAACGTATTATAGACATTTTCAAGGCCTGCATATGGGCATTCAAGGGCTGCACATGCTCCACAGGTTGACCACCACTGATATTAATGGCAATCTGGTTCACATTCATGTGACAAATGTGTTGAAAATGGGTTAACCCTCATTTATTATTCAAACAGTATTCTCTGAAACCTTCAAAATGCACATTTTAGGTTTTTGGATCAAAAGGGGATTAAATACCTGTATGAAACTGTACAGATTTGGAGTGAGGATCAAGATCATCATCAATCAGGGTTGAAATTGTATCAAGTGATGAAAGCAGACCATCTTCTTTACCTGGCTTAAGGTGGTACTACACCCCTGGCCAATTTTTTTCCTATTTTTGCTTTTTTTCTCAAAAATTCTTGGTGACAAGTAAGATATGTATATTATAGGGGCAAGGACTTCAACTACTGCACTGGTAATTCAGCACCTCAAGGCAAGTAGTTATGATTTATTGATCAAATATTGGTTTCCCCTCATTTTTGACTGTTAACTCCACAACTGTTGGCTGTGCTGAAATAAACTTTCCAGTGCAGTAGTTGTAGTCCTTGCCCCTATAATATACATATCTTACTTGTCACCAATACAATATAATTTTTGAGAAAAATGCAAAAATAGGCACAAAATTTGCCAGGGTGTAGTACCACTTTAAAAATACATAAAACAGAAGATTTGGTATCATCAATAATCAAGCATTGCTCCTTTTAACAGAGGATGATTTAAGCACTTCCCAGCACTCCACTGGGGTCAACTTGCGGTTAGCAGCTGTGTGAGTGAACATGACACCACTGCCCGGGACCACTGCATAAACGTGTATGGTTAAATTTGAATTTGGACTGATATTTACAATAAAAACACATTCAAAATGTCAGTCGATTTCACATTTTATGTTATCTACAGAAGGTGTGAATTATCCTTCATGCATACATCACTTTAGATCTGAAATCGACCAAGTAATAATGACACACGGGCAATTCTAAAACAACATCTTTTGCACAGACTTCAATGGGATTTGAGAAGTTAAGTGGCAGTTGAAACTCGCGTGATAACACTTTTACAGTGCATGATGGGGCTTCCTTAAATCATCCTCTGTCCTTTTAATATGCTGCAGGAAATGAGTTTTGTTTAGCCACAGTGAGCAGCCAGCGCTTTCATTTTCAAAGCAGATCATCTAAAATATTTGTTAATTGGGTCTGATCTACTGGTGTACTTTGATTGGTAATTCAGTTATTTGCTCAGGTGCGATGCACTTGTAACATTAAATTATTGGAACTAATTTTGTTATAACCTAGAACTATTTATGACATTTTCCTGCAAGACATGACAGGAATTATGGGTATCTTAACAAATTTTGATGAAGCTTTTCAAAGATATTTGTGCCAGTTGCTACCATAGGATAATTTTATTAAAGACTTATGACATACATGGTTTTACACTATTATGCTTTCAACATGTTCAATATCCTATTTAAAGCCTTAATGTACGATCTTTTTTCACAATTTACCTTTATTTTTTCAAACCCGATTTTTTGGCATATTTGTAATACTTACACATGTTCTAACTTAAATCTATGAGCAAACTGTCAAATTCACCCTATTTGTAGTAAAACGGGATGATTTTCTGTTGGTCCGACATAAAATCATAATTTTTAGATTATGATTTTATGTAAACCCACGATCATAAACCGTAGTCTCCTACAAAACTAGTTTGATTACGCTCCCTCCACATGTGGAGGGGCGTAACCAAACTGGCCGCGTAGGAGACTAACTCTGAGGCCGCACTCGCTGTCCTAATCCAAATAGTGCGAGATGTTTCGAGTGATAGAGGTGAAGTTTATGATGTTGTTTCTTTGCAAATTCCCAAAGTTGTTTGTGTCCAAATGTATTGGGAACTTTCATAATGATTGCATATTATCATTTTGGAAGAAAAAAAGAAAAATCTAAAAATTTAAAAAGATTGTACATTAAGGCTTTAAATAATACTTCACATTTAATATTTGTCACTTTACAAAGTCCGATACTACATATATTTTCAGATATATTTAAATATACATAATGATAAATGTATCTTTTTATATTCAATAACTCTTTCAATACCTTTTACATTGTAAACGGTGATGAATCCAGTTTTACAGTAGCATACATACGCAAACACAAGTTGATTGAAGCATGCATATACGCGTTAAGCATTAGCATGTAAAATTGTCACGTGTGTTTTACATGATGAATTCTTTATTTTGGAGGAACAGGAAGAGGTTAAACATTCCGTTTTATTCTGTAGTTTATTGCTGCTATCAACAGAGAAATCAGCTTGACGTGATCAATCTTCTTGTAATTTTGAGCGGCAATGACCAACTGAAATTCCTCATGTTAAATAGATCATCTTTAGCTTCTTTTTGTTGTTGAAAAGGATTCAGTCATGTTACATGGTTGTTTTTCAGAAATTAACAACTCTGCACATGATGCCTCCATGTATTTGTATACCACTCATGTTTACATAATTATAAAAATGTGTGGATTTGATTTGAATCCCCAAAAGTCCAATACTGAATTTATAATGAATGTGTTACCCCTTTTTACAAAGTTCATTACTCAAAGTTCAAACGACCGTAAAAAAAATTGGGGCAACCTTTTCGAGCCCCCCGGGGAAGGGGCGGCCACGGTACGCCACTGTTACCCCTTTTTACAAAGTTCATTACTCAATATCTTTTAATGATATTTCCTTGTAGATATCACAGGAATTATGTTTAAATAGATAGATTTGCTATTTTTCAGAATCTAATATTTTGAATATTTATTTCTATACAATATTTATATACAGATCTAAAGCTAATATTGTGTAATTTGACATTGTACAATATTGATGGCTTCCGTTCAAAGATATTCTTAAGGGTAGATGAGGTATTGTTGGTTGAAGCAACCTAAAAATCGATTTTCATTATCTAGATCAATATATTATTGAAAAATAACACCTTGATGTTTTGCAAAGGTTCATTATACAAATCGTATACTTTGCAAACTTGCTTAATTTATTGTTGTTAATGAGTTATGTACGTTTTACAAAAGTGTTGTTGTTTCAGCCCTCTTTAGTACAACGTAACTCAAGAACTGCAGCACCTATAAAAGTATATCTGTGATATTTTAATTCCTCTACACACTCGCTATGAATTGCGCAATGCAGTTTTTGCCAAAGCTCACCACCATTCGTAAGATGCTGCGAACTACCAAATCACAACAGTTTAAAATAATTAATAACCTTAAAGGGGGTAACCCTATTGGTTTTGGATATGGATTGTCTTTAAAATTACATAATAATATCAAATATCGCCTCCTTTATGCTGCTTTGTGAAAAACGAGAGCATTTTCAGCGTAAATGTGAATAAATAGCCAAATTTGCAATCCAATACCTTGGTATACGTGAATTGCATTCTGGGCGAGCAATGACGAATGCTGACATGCTGTACAATGCCCGGCCCGTATTGAACGGAAAATGTTTTTTTTTTTCGTGCCGTTTCAGAAAAAAGGAAACAAAATATATTTCCCCTTGCAATATGTACATTTCAAATGAATATAAAAAAGTTTGGGTAAAATGGAGAGGAAAAAAACCCTTCCGAGACCGGGTTTTGAACCGGTACCTCTCGGGTAAAAACAAAGCAGCTAGTCAATTGAGCTATTTAGCACACCACGCTTACTGTTGCGTTTTCATAACTATATATCGGCGCACCGTCTCCTCAGCAGTTAGTGTGGTTCGCTTTTTCACAGAATGTGTATGATTGTGAAACCAAAGTAGCTGTTGCGGTGACTGATATTTCGTTCATAATTCCTCCCAGAAATCCAAAGTATTTACCATTGTTTACAAACTGGTATACCTGTAAAACCGCTGTGATTCATGATTTTCGAAATACATCGACTTGGAGCGTCAAATTTCAGGATAGTAATGAGAAAAATAGTATCTATTATGTGATACCAAAACCTCATCAACAATGAAAAAAATCGGGGATGATGCTGTCGATCGGGTTACGGACCTTTAAATGAGGCAACATGTTTAGCATATATAAGAAACATATACTGAGTACACTAGTTAGCTTTTAAAAATGAAAGCTGGCCTCAGTTGAGGAGAGGTCTTGCGTTGTTTAGTATTAATTACACCTTAAGTCTAAAAATCACTTTTCATCACATCTTTGTGTCACTTTACAATATCCAATACTGATTATTTTCCTGTAAGCAGTCCGGTCCGACTGCCTGATCAGGAAGTACTGCCGAATCAGGCAGTATGTTGCCGAGTCAAGCAGTATGGTATCCCACAATGCAATGCTCTATTTCAAATAGAGCATCTTTTAATGATACCGTTATTTCTTGGTTTAGAGTAAAGAAGTAGGTAAAATATATAAAATAACCAATGAATGTACAATTAGTAGTAATTTTTCATCAATTTTAGTTAAAATAAAGTTAATTTGCATATTTAAATTAAATTTTTAAAAAACCGTTAGAAATTGTTTTGTTATTTAAATAATTTTTCTCCCGGTGGAATTTTTTTTCGCCCGGTGAAAAATTGTCAACTTACATGTAGCTCATGTGTGTCAAAGTAAAATTTCCCCCGATCTTTTATAAAATCACCATGAACAATTTAGTCCTTAGTCTGTCGAATTCGGAAGGGTTACCAAACCCTGTGTTGCCTAACTCGGCAACATGCTGCCTGATTCGGCAGTACTTCCTGATCAGGCAGTCGGATCGGACTGGTAAGGCATGACAGGAATAACATTTAAATAGGGAGTTATTTAAATGTACATATTAAATATTGTTATTTTACAAAGTCCGATATATTGAATGTCTTTTTCTCAAAGCTATTTACAAATCAATGCTAAATACATCATTTTACATATAGTTTATTGACGGATTACAATAAATAAAGCAAATATATTTAAACATCTTAGATATAATAGATTAGCTACTTTACAAAGTCCAATAATATTGAATATCTTTTTTTTCAAAGATATGTAACCTGTAAGTACAAATCAATGCTAAATGTTTACAATGTACAATCATGACAATATTGATGGCTTGCATCAAATAAATTCTTAAATGAGGCAAAAATGTTTAACATGTAACAAATATATTGAATTTACACTAGTTAGCTCAGGCAAAGAAAAAAATTAATTAAAATTTCCTTTAAAATTGAAAGCTGGCCTCAGAATAGGTCTTGCATGATTTTGTGTTAATAATTAAAGCTGTTATAGGTCCAACAATCAATTTTCATCACTTTCAGTGTGTCACTTAATATCCAATACCATAAATTGTTATTATTTCCCTGTAAGGCATGACTGGAATTATATTTATCAGTTGTCTTAGGGCGTTTGAATAAAGGCACTTAATTTAATGCCCACATGACCACACCAATATAAACTGAGCTCAAAAAGAAACTTATAATTTTTCACAAGGTCATATCTTGAAATCATGTCCATCAAATTGAACCAAAATTACACACAGATTTACTTCAATACTCTACTTTTAACACATGTCAGTAACCAAGCAGTTATCCAACTGACACAGCAGCAAAATGCACTGACATGGGACAGCTTCCTGGACCACATTCACAGCCCAGCCCTGTTTCATGAAAAAAAGTGTATGAAAAGCAGAAAGCAGCACTGTTTTATCATCTGTGCAAGGATCTGGTGCGCATTCTCACAGATTTTTTTGTCCTGGGTGCCAAATGTTGGGCTGTGAAAGTGAAGGAAGTCCAGGAAGCTGTCCCATGACAGTGCATTTTGCTGTTGTGTCAGTTGGACAACTGTTTGGTTACTGACATGTGTTTTGAGTAAGTATTAAGGTAATCCTGTGTGTAATTTTGGTTCATTTTGATTGACAGTATTTTAAGATATGACCTTGTGATTCACAAGTTGTAAAAAAATATAAGTTTCTTTTTGAGCTCAGTTTAGTATTATTGTAAGAGTTTCCGTCGATAACTTTTTTTTTTCCGTCGAGCAAAACTTTAAAAATTTAGTTCTTGAAAACATACTAAATAACAGAATCTCCCAAATTATAGTTAATTTGCACATTAAATTTTCAGCTATTTTATAGAGTAAAATATACCGCAAAAAGCAGAAAAAGTTGAATAAGCTGGAAAAGAAATGAAAGTCTATGTTAAAAAGAGCTGGAAATATAATTATGTTCATATTAGTGTGATAGTTGTTGGTAATGGCCAGGTTAGAATTGAACATTATAAAATATTTTGTTAGGAAATTTAATAAATGATCACATCAAACAACCATGTTTTTAAAATATTTTGATCATAGGCATGGCTCACAAAGTATATAAACATTGCATGTGATGCTGATGGGTACTGTCATAACAATTGATGTGAGAAATTCTCCCACCTCGTGGAATTATCTTCCCGAGTCAATTGTCAAGCCCCACATTATTGCTTCATTCAAAACCACAGTTAGCCATCATCTTTTGTAGTTAGTTTTCTACCTATATGTCTGTTGACTAGCTTCTATTAATTCAAACTTTTCGACAAATGTCCAATTGAAATAAATAAATAAAATATTTATTTCACAACCTTCATTTATTTTTCCTACATTCTCTAGTTTCTATACAGATGTATCTGTGATTTCTCTAGTTTCTGATGTTGTAGAACCACTAATAGTCTTTGCAGTAACTTTTGATTGTTGATCACTTGGGGCCCTTTGGGAAAGACTTTGTACAGAGGTGTTGTTCTCAGCCCGTTTCTTTCTCCAATTGGAAATAACCTCAGCAATGGTGTACAAATATGGGTTAATAGCTGAATTAATAGGCAGCACAAAGGTCACACACCAAGCATAAACAGAAGGGGCAGTGTAATCAACCGTAACTGCACCAAGATCCCAAGAACAATTATCGGAAACCAACAGCAGGAATCTGTGGCCACTATGGCTGCTACCTTTGTTGTAAGTGTAATTTGTTCCTTCATATGACGAGAACGTCCTGCACGTTTAGAAGACTTTCTTACAGCTCTCATAATCTCAATATAACAGATAAGTATTACAAGGTAACAAATACAATTCAAACCCAAGAAAACTGCTGTTGAAAAGTATAAACCATTAACATGACCAACAAATTCAGTATCGGCAAGTTCCTGAATAATGCCAAACTCACTAATATCATCTTGTTCAGATTTAAATGCATACATTTTAGTCAATGCAAGTGGAAGGCCGATGCATACATGTGAGTTATCATAAAATTTGAAATTCCTGCCAGCTAAAGCAGATGGAACAACACCTAGTGCAAAGGAAACAATCCATGTCACTAATGTCAATATCCGTGCCGTCTTTTCTGTAATCTTCTTTGTTGAAAGAGGAAATCTAATGCACATAAACCGGTCAATGCTAATAAGAGTTACAAAAACACAGAAGCTTCACTGGATATTATTGACAAAGCTCCAGAAATTCTGCAAGTAAGACCAGATCTCCATTTTTCAGATCGCATAGGAAAATAGTTGCCAAAGTAGATATCAGCTGCTGCAATGATTAACATATAGGCTCCCATAAGAAAGTCAGATATGGCAAGATTGCGTAGGAACATAACATTGACTTTATTTTTTGCATTTCCTTTGTTCCTCCAAATTAAAACAAAGAGGTTCCCACAAAAAGCATTCAAACCAACAAGCCACATAACAACTACTAAAATTCTGTCAGAAAGCAACCTGTCACATGTTAAATATGGTGATCTCTTTCCTGTTGCATCACATTTGATATTAATGGGGACATAACAGTCACAAACCTCGTGTTGGCTAACAGTCACAGCTGAATTATCTTCGGTAGAAAAACTGTCTTGTGTTATTAATGTCAATGGATTATTTTTGATGATTATGTTTAATCCATATAATCCAAGCTTTGTGCTTAATATTTCTTTTATTCTATTGTCAGACAAATCAATTTGATAAATAACTTCTTTAAAAATATCAAGGTCTAACTGTGTTAAATGATTATTTCGGAGGTCTACCAATCTTAAATTCTCTAGACCTAGAAACACATCCTTATCCAAATTTATCAATCTGTTGTGCTCTGCATATAAAGAATACAAATCGAACAAATCATTAAAGATGCCTTCAGTCAATGCCATCAAACTGTTCTTAGAAATATTTAGGGATTGCAAAGTTCTCACATGCGAAAAGATTCCTGGATTTAATGTAACTAACCTCTTCATATGGGTAAGGGACAGGCTTTCTAAATAGGGCTTGTTTCTCAATATTTGTGGTAATAACTCTACATCATCAATGACAAATTCAAGGTCAGTTAGGTAGCTTAATTGATCTAATACCTCCAAATCTTGTGTATTGCCAGAAAGCTGATTGACATAAACAGAAACCATCTTTAGGTTTCCCCAGATGTGATACACACTTTCTGGTACATGCAATTCTTTCATCATAAAGTTTAACAGGAACAGAGATCTGAGCTTTATCAAACCTTCTATTATTCTAAGATCCAGCTGCACTATCTGATTATGACTCAAGTCTAATGTTTCCAATGTTGTCAAATTCTGAAATACTCTTTCTGGTAAGTTACTTAACTTGTTGCCACTAAGGCCAAGATTTCTTAGCATATTTAAACCTTGAAACATTTCTGCATTCAACTTGGTTATCTGATTGATTTTAAGATCCAGCTCTTCCAAATTGGTCAAATCCTGAAATAACCTCTCTGTTAATGTATTCAAGAGGTTGCCGCCAAGGAACAGGTATTTTAGCTTACTCAAGCCTTTGAACAACCTTATATTCAAATGGGTTATTTGATTAGAGCTAATGTCCAATGTTACCAAATTGATCAAATCCTGAAATACTTCCTCAGGTAAAGTACTCAACATATTGTCGGATAGGTACAACCTTTGTAGCTTGTTCAAACCTTGGAATAATACTGCATTCAACTCACTTATCCGATTAAATCTAAGGTCTGCCGTTTCCAAATTGGCCAATTCTTCAAAAATCCCCAGAGGCAAAATACTCAACAGATTGTAACTGAAGTCCAGGGATTTCAGCTTAACAAGATGTTGAAACAATCCTCTATTTAAGCTGGTTATTTGATTGTTTTGAAGTTCTAAAATTTCCAAATTGGTCAAATCTTCAAATATGTCTTCTGGTAGTGTACTCAGCATATTCTCCTGGAGAGCAATTTCTATTAGCTTGTCTAAACCTTGGAATATCCCTGCATTCAATTTGGTTATCTTATTTTGTCCAAGGTCTACACTTTCCAAATTAGTCAAATCCTGAAATAGCCCATTAGGTAGAGTACTTATCTTGTTGTCACCAAGCCCTAGGTATGTTATATTACTCAAACCTTGGAAAACACCTGCATTTAATGTGGTAATCAGATTCCCGGTAAGGTCTAGCATTTCCAAATTTGTCAAATCCTGAAATATCCCTTTTGGTAAAGCACTAAACATATTGTAACGGAGGTTTAGCTTTTTCAGCTTACTCAAACCTTGAAACAATCTGACATTCAATTTGGTTATCTCATTCCAGTGAAGTTCTACACTTTCCAAATTGGTCGACTAATGATCCTGAATTATCCCTTTTGGTAAAGCACTAAACATATTGTAACTGAGCTTTAGCTGTTTCAGCTTAGTCAAACCATGAAACAATCCATCATTCAATTCGGTTATGTCATTGAATCCAAGGTCTAAAGTTTCCAAATTCGTCAAATCCTCAAATAACCCTTCTGAGAAAGTACTCAAATAATTCGAATCAAGTCTCAGATTGATTAGCTTATGCAAACCTTGAAACAATCCAACATTCAATTTGGTTATCCGATTGAATCCAAGTGATAAGTATGTTAACTTACTCAACCCTTGGAACATACTTGCATTTAATGTGGTTATCCGATTCCAGTAAAGGTTTATTCTTTCCAAATTTGTCAAATCCCGTAATATCCCTTCTGGAAAAGTACTCAACCTATTGCCATACATATATAGCTTTTCAGCTTACCTAAACCTATAAACTGTCCCACATTCAAATTGGTTATCTGATTGCGTCCAAGTTGTACTCGTTCCAAATTTTTCAAATCCCAAAATATCCCTTCTGGAAGGGTACTCAACGTATTTCTCCATAGGTCCAGATCAATTAGCTCGTGCAAACCTTGAAACAATCTTGCATTCAACTTTGTTAACTGATTGTATTGTAATTCGAGCGACGAAATACCCTTCAAATTTTGAAAACTTCTGTTGTCTATTTCTACTAAATTGTTGTGTGATAGATATAAACTGACCATATGTATTGGGAATATCACCAAATTTCTGTGGTTTTGAGATACATTGTCATCACATTGATAAACTACTTCTCTGGGACCAAGTTTTGTATCACATTCAGTTTGAAACTTAATTATACATTCATCACCATCATACGCCTCGCACATTATTTTGTTTTTGTACCCTTCTACACTTTTACAGAGAGAACTGTGTTCTCTATTGACATTTGTGATATTGTGGTCAGATTCTGGACATTGTTGCACTATATCTTCTGCAGGTCTGTCACTGATGGCCAGACTGACATCACCTTGCACTGTAACTGTGACATTTCTGTGAGTTATAATATAATTACACTGCTTAGATAGATCATTAAAAGCTACATACTTATTACCACAATTATCAAGGTTCCCAATGTGTTCAATGTACAGAAACGATTGATCAAGATGGTCAGGTCCATTTATCTGCAGGTGGATGTGATTTCCTTGAGGTACTGTCACTTGAAAGCTGCATGTGTGGTTAGGTCTGCCCATGAAGAGTGCTGCATCTTCACTGGTATTGACAAAGCATTGATCGGTGTCATTGGCAGAAATATCCCACAATGGTTCCACTAGTAGCTGGGCTGATGTAAATCCATTCCATACAGCATCATTTATTAATATGACTGTGATGATGATGAACAACCTTGGAAACAGATGCAAAATCCTTGCAACAGGCATCATGATAAGATATTGATTCTAGATCCTGTAAAAGTTATTGCAGCTTTGAAGTTTGATTGACGATATTGATAAGTAGTTCATCACACAACCACAAATGGCATTGAGCCTTGTTCATATGTTCTTCTGGATACTTTTCTTTCTGTGAACAAAAGTCAAGTCTCAGTATAACGCACAAGCACTTCCCAGTATGCTATTGTGAGTATTGTACCACCTTTCTTATAAGATTTTTGACAATCTGTAAAGCTTCTCATATGATCGCAGTATTCGCTACTACTCACAATCTTTCCTTAAATAAAAGTCCATTTTACAGAAAGAGCAGTTTATCAGCACCTTTTGTAAAATGTTGTTGTCAAAGTTGCACATATGCTGTTGCTGGTGCAGATAAGAAACCTCAAAGTCAGCAACAAAACATGCAATTCTTTTGATGATTGTAGGTTCTTGAAGTTTATATTTTATTGACAATACAACGTCTACATGGCTGCCAATAAAGTAGCTAAACATTGTTCACCAAATACTAGAGACCTTTTCCAGCCATGCAGTGCAGGGTGCAGGTACCATCACAAAAACAAAATGCATTTTGGTGAAGAATTACAAGAATCTGACTGAGAGTTAGCAACTTCTGCATCTCTTTTACTGCCAGCTAGGAAAGCAACTATGTAGACCACTGTTGTAGACCACTATTGTACACAACTATATAGACCACTGACATAGCTTCAGTAATGAAGACATTGGTAGCTGTATCAGTAAGACAGATGGAACACTTTTGCAGTCAAGTTAAAGCATTGTAACTTCTTTCTGCATGATGTGCATTGTCATTCATTAAGCATGGCTGTAAAGGTGCCCTGCTGGCTGATTGCAACTTCTTGATAAGCACAAACTCTGAACCACTTGTCTTTACTTCAAAATAATCCAACCGATATTACTTTAAACTATTCATACATCAGTAATAGTATCAGTAAATCAGCGAAGTTGATTAAACAGAAACTTTGAACCACTCGCCTTTACTCCAAAATCCTCCAACAAATATTATTTTCATCTGTTCAAACATCGGTAATATATCTGTGACTCAGCAAAACAAATCCTGTTAAACAGATACAAAATGTGACGACTATCAAGACTAAACTCACTACCAGTACTATTTATATAATTGTGTATACTATTACTATTGTCGCTGCTGTTGTAAAAAAAAATGGCAGTTGAACTTTCACTAATTAGTGGGTCACTTTAGAGTGATTAATATAATCATCATAATTGTTCTCACCCAAATTGGTACTGGTGATTTGACAAACAATTTTATTTAGTAATTGCTTTCATTCATTAGTAGCTGGAGCAGCTTTGAATCCTTCACATTGTTGCCATATTCTCATCCACACCGCTAGTGTGGATTCAACAAAATTTCCCAAGAAAATAAATAGGTCTAGATAATTTAATGCAATTTGCATGGTCCATATATTAACCATTGAACTGTTCTTACAGGATGAAATCCTGAATTTCTAGGAGGCAGAATATTGCTAATATACCGGTGATGAAAAGATTTAAAACATATTCTACAAGCTGTTTCCAAAGAGTTGTAATCATATTTCAATTCTGTCGGTCCGTGCCACGTCACTTCCGGTTGATGATGCGACTCATGGTCAAGTGAAAACAAGTCCCTGATTCGATTTTTGTTCATGATTTCTGTCATTGGTGTTATGTAAATTTCGATCGCAAATAGTCAGTGGAATCAAACAACCGTTTCTAAGTCTTCAGAGTGGAAGAAACTTACTTGATTTACCGTTTATATACTGACAAACTTAAAATTAAATTCCGTGGTCGAGTGTTGTTTTTTCCGAAATTGAATGTCACTCCAACAACATCGCTATGTAGCCTCCTTCACAGCCAGTTTCTGTTGTTCATAACAAACCGTGAGCCACATGCAGTTTGGGCCCGAGACTAGAGATAGCCCGGATGTTGGACCGACAGAATATGGAAATTCATTGAGCACAAGAACTTCCAAGTTAGGGGAATAACATATAGAAACATTTGGTTATACTCTGTTAAAACTATTAATAGAGTTCATTAAAATGGCAAAATCTGCACTGGTGGTGTGATTACCTTTTTGTAGTGGTCAGTTACCAGAGGTCAGTTACTATTTGACCCATAATGGCCATAGATTAAGTGTTTTCTTTAATTAGTACTAGTAGAGGTGTATCTAGTATTATGACAATACCACCTACCTGTAGCTAAGCAGGAAGTGATTAGTTTAGCTATTAAAATGATCATTAGGCATGGTAGATTGGATAAGAAACCTGGTTTTTTTTTGGTCATTATCTCTTCCTGTTTTATACGGTGCTGCATTTAGTGTTTTCTTTAATTAGTATAGTGGTGCATTAGAGGTGTGCCATAGTAATGGTATTATCACCTACTTTGTAGCTATAGCAATAAGTGATTAGCTTAGCCATTATAGTGCTCATTAGGGTGAGTGCACTGACCCAAATGCCTTAATTGTTATTACAATTTATTAAAATAAACTCCTCAACAAAGGTTTGGAAAGTTTTTTCAAGCATATGAGCCAAATTATCCATTATTTAGCTTATTAACGTAAGTACTGCGAAATCATTTGTTATTTGCAATATAACCTTTCCAATACAATTTGCCTACTCAATGTTTTCACGATCCCCATTTTTTGCTAAATTTGTGATCAACTTCCATCACTATGTTCGACATCTGTCACTATGTATACTTGCTATCTACTGAAGATAGCCAATTATGACAATTATGTATATATGCTATCTACTGAAGACAGCCAATCATGTACACTTGCTTTCTACTAAAGATATTCAATGGTGTATACTTGCTATCTACTGACGATAGCCAATTATGACAATTATGTATATTTGCTATCTTCTGAAGACAGCCAATTATGTACACTTGCTTTCTACTAAAGATAGCCAATGATGTATACTTGCTATCTACTGGAGATAGCCAATTATGCCAATTATGTATATTTGCTATCTACTGAAGTAGGCCAATTATGTACACTTGCTTTCTACTAAAGATAGCCAATGATGTATACTTGCTATCTACTGAAGATAGCCAATTGGGACAATTATGTATATTAACTGAAGACAGCCAATCATGTACACTTGCTTTCTACTTAAGATAGCCAATGATGTATACTTGCTATCTTCTGAAGATAGCCAATTATGACAGTTATATATATTTGCTATCTACTGAAGACAGCCAATCATGTACACTTGCTTCCTACTTAAGATAGCCAATGATGTATACTTGCTGTCTACTGAAGATAGCCAATTATGACAATTATGTATATTTGCTATCTACTGAAGACAGCCAATTAGACCCTATGTACAATTGCTTTCTACTAAAGATAACCAATGATGTATACTTGCTATCTACTGAAGATAGCCAATTGGGACAATTATGTATATATGCTATCTACTGAAGACAGCCAATCATGTACACTTGCTTTCTACTAAAGATATTCAATGGTGTATACTTGCTATCTACTGGAGATAGCCAATTATGACAATTATGTATATTTGCTATCTTCTGAAGACAGCCAATTATGTACACTTGCTTTCTACTAAAGATAGCCAATGATGTATACTTGCTATCTACTGAAGATAGCCAATTGGGACAATTATGTATATTTGCTATCTACTGAAGAAAGCCAATCATGTACACTTGCTTTCTACTTAAGATAGCCAATGATGTATACTTGCTATCTTCTGCAGATAGCCAATTATGACAGTTATATATATTTGCTATCTACTGAAGACAGCCAATCATGTACACTTGCTTCCTACTTAAGATAGCCAATGATGTATACTTGCTGTCTACTGAAGATAGCCAATTATGACAATTATGTATATTTGCTATCTACTGAAGACAGCCAATTAGGCCCTATGTACAATTGTTTTCTACTAAAGATAACCAATGATGTATACTTGCTATCTACTGAAGATAGCCAATTATGACAATTATGTATATATTCTATCTACTGAAGACAGCCAATTATGTACACTTGCTTTCTACTAAAGATAGCCAATGGTGTATATTTGCTATCTACTGAAGATAGCCAATTATGACAATTATATATATTTGCTATCTACTGAAGACAACCAATCATGTACACTTGCTTTCTACTAAAGATAGCCTATGATGTATACTTGATATCTACTGAATATAGCCAATTATGACAATTATGTATTGTTTGCTATCTACTGAAGATAGCCAATCATGTACACTTGCTTTCTACTAAAGATAGCCAATGATGTATACTTGCTATCTACTGAAGATAGGCAATTATGACAATTATGTATATTTGCTATCTACTGAAGCCAGCCAATTATGTACACTTGCTGTGTGTACTTGCTATCTACTGGAGATAGCCAATCATCATCATGACAATTATGTATATATACTTCAGATAGCCAATGATGTATACTTGCTATCTACTGAAGATAGCAAATGAGATGGCCAATCATGTACACTTGTTTTCTACTAAAGATAGCTAATGATGTATACTTGCTATCTACTGAAGATAGCTAATTATGACAATTATGTATATTTGCTATCTACTGAAGACAGCCAATCATGTACACTTGCTTTCTACTAAAGATAGCCAATGGTGTATACTTGCTATCTACTGAAGATTGTCAATTATGACAATTAGGCATATTTGCTATCTACTGAAGACAGTCAATCATGTACACTTGCTTTCTACTAAAGATAGCCAATGATGTATAATTGCTATCTACTGAAGATAGCAAATGAGATGGCCAATCATGTACACTTGTTTTCTACTAAAGATAGCTAATGATGTATACTTGCTATCTACTGAAGATAGCTAATTATGACAATTATGTATATTTGCTATCTACTGAAGATAGCCAATCATGTACACTTGTTTTCTACTAAAGATAGCCAATGATGTATACTTGCTATCTACTGAAGATAGCTAATAATGACAATTGTGTATATTTGCTATCTACTGAAGACAGCTAATCATGTACACTTGCTTTCTACTAAAGATAGCTAATGATGTATACTTGCTTTCTACTAAAGATAGCCAATTATGACAATTATGTATTTTGCTATCTACTGACAGCCAATTATGTACACTTGCTTTCTACTTAAGATAGTCAATGATGTGTACTTGCTATCTACTGGAGATAGCCAATCATCATCATGACAATTATGTATATTTGCTATCTGCTGAAGACAGCCAATCATGTACACTTGCTTTCTACTAAAGATAGCCAATGATGTATACTTAATTGCTATCTACTGAAGATAGCCAATTATGACAATTATGTATATTTGCTATCTACTGAAGACAGCCAATTATGTACACTTGCTTTCTACTTAAGACAGTCAATGATGTGTACTTGCTATCTACTGGAGATAGCCAATCATCATCATGACAATGTATATTTGCTATCTACTGAAGACAGCCAATCATGTACACTTGCTTTCTAATAAAGATAGCAATGATGTATACTTAATTGCTATCTACTGAAGATAGCCAATTATGACAATTATGTATATTTGCTATCTACTGAAGACAACCAATCATGTACACTTGCTTTCTACTAAAGATAGCCTATGATGTATACTTGATATCTACTGAATATAGCCAATTATGACAATTATGTATTGTTTGCTATCTACTGAAGATAGCCAATCATGTACACTTGCTTTCTACTAAAGATAGCCAATGATGTATACTTGCTATCTACTGAAGATAGGCAATTATGACAATTATGTATATTTGCTATCTACTGAAGCCAGCCAATTATGTACACTTGCTGTGTGTACTTGCTATCTACTGGAGATAGCCAATCATCATCATGACAATTATGTATATATACTTCAGATAGCCAATGATGTATACTTGCTATCTACTGAAGATAGCAAATGAGATGGCCAATCATGTACACTTGTTTTCTACTAAAGATAGCTAATGATGTATACTTGCTATCTACTGAAGATAGCTAATTATGACAATTATGTATATTTGCTATCTACTGAAGACAGCCAATCATGTACACTTGCTTTCTACTAAAGATAGCCAATGGTGTATACTTGCTATCTACTGAAGATTGTCAATTATGACAATTAGGCATATTTGCTATCTACTGAAGACAGTCAATCATGTACACTTGCTTTCTACTAAAGATAGCCAATGATGTATAATTGCTATCTACTGAAGATAGCAAATGAGATGGCCAATCATGTACACTTGTTTTCTACTAAAGATAGCTAATGATGTATACTTGCTATCTACTGAAGATAGCTAATTATGACAATTATGTATATTTGCTATCTACTGAAGATAGCCAATCATGTACACTTGTTTTCTACTAAAGATAGCCAATGATGTATACTTGCTATCTACTGAAGATAGCTAATAATGACAATTGTGTATATTTGCTATCTACTGAAGACAGCTAATCATGTACACTTGCTTTCTACTAAAGATAGCCAATGATGTATACTTGCTATCTACTGAAGATAGGCAATTATGACAATTATGTATTTTTGCTATCTACTGAAGACAGCCAATTATGTACACTTGCTTTCTACTTAAGATAGTCAATGATGTGTACTTGCTATCTACTGGAGATAGCCAATCATCATCATGACAATTATGTATATTTGCTATCTGCTGAAGACAGCCAATCATGTACACTTGCTTTCTACTAAAGATAGCCAATGATGTATACTTAATTGCTATCTACTGAAGATAGCCAATTATGACAATTATGTATATTTGCTATCTACTGAAGACAGCCAATTATGTACACTTGCTTTCTACTTAAGACAGTCAATGATGTGTACTTGCTATCTACTGGAGATAGCCAATCATCATCATGACAATGTATATTTGCTATCTACTGAAGACAGCCAATCATGTACACTTGCTTTCTAATAAAGATAGCAATGATGTATACTTAATTGCTATCTACTGAAGATAGCCAATTATGACAATTATGTATATTTGCTATCTACTGAAGACAGCCAATCATGTACACTTGCTTTCTACTAAAGATAGCCAATGATGTATACATGCTATCTACTGAAGATAGCCAATTATGACAATTATGTATATTTGCTATCTACTGAAGACAGCCAATCATGTACACTTGCTTTCTAATAAAGATAGCAATGATGTATACTTAATTGCTATCTACTGAAGATAGCCAATTATGACAATTATGTATATTTGCTATCTACTGAAGACAGCCAATCATGTACACTTGCTTTCTACTAAAGATAGCCAATGATGTATACATGCTATCTACTGAAGATAGCCAATTATGACAATTATGTATATTTGCTATCTACTGAAGACAGCCAATCATGTACACTTGCTTTCTAATAAAGATAGCAATGATGTATACTTAATTGCTATCTACTGAAGATAGCCAATTATGACAATTATGTATATTTGCTATCTACTGAAGACAGCCAATCATGTGCACTTGCTTTCTACTAAAGATAGCCAATGATGTATACTTGCTATCTACTGAAGATAGCCAATTATGACAATTATGTATATTTGCTATCTACTGAAGACAGCCAATTATGTACACTTGCTTTCTACTTAAGATAGTCAATGATGTGTACTTGCTATCTACTGGAGATAGCCAATCATCATCATGACAATTATGTATATTTGCTATCTATTGAAGACAGCCAATCATGTACACTTGCTTTCTACTTAAGATAGCCAATGATGTATACTTACTATCTACTGAAGATAGCAAATGAGATGGCCAATCATGTACACTTGTTTTCTACTAAAGATAGCTAATGATGTATACTTGCTTTCTACTAAAGATAGCCGATGGTGTATACTTGCTATCTACTGAAGATAGCCAATTATGACAATTGTGTATATTTGCTATCTACTGAAGACAGCCAATCATGTACACTTGCCTTCTACTGAAGATAGCCAATTATGTATACTTGCTATCTACTGAAGATAGCCAATTATGACAATTATGTATATTTGCTATCTACTGAAGACAGCCAATTATGTACACTTGCTTTCTACTTAAGATAGTCAATGATGTGTACTTGCTATCTACTGAAGATAGCCAATCATCATCATGACAATTATGTATATTTGCTATCTACTGAAGACAGCCAATCATGTACACTTGTTTTCTACTAAAGATAGCCAATGATGTATACTTGCTGTCTACTGAAGATAGCCAATTATGACAATTATGTATATTTGCTATCTACTGAAGATAGCCAATCATGTACACTTGCTTTCTACTAAAGATAGCCAATGATGTATGCTTGCTATCTACTGAAGATAGCCAATTATGACAATTATGTATATTTGCTATCTACTGAAGATAGCCGATCGTGTACACTTGCTTTCTACTAAGATAGCTAATGATGTATACTTGCTATCTACTGAAGATAGCCAATTATGACAATTGTGTATATTTGCTATCTACTGAAGACAGCTAATCATGTACACTTGCTTTCTACTAAAGATAGCCAATGATGTATGCTTGCTATCTACTAAAGATAGCCAATCATGACAATTATGTATGTTTGCTATCTACTGAAGATAGCCAATCATGTACACTTGCTTTCTACTAAAGATAGCTAATGATGTATACTTGCTATCTACTGAAGATAGCCAATTATAACAATTATGTATATTTGCTATCTACTGAAGATAGCCAATCATATACACTTGCTTTCTACTAAAGATAGCCAATGATGTATGCTTGCTATCTACTGAAGATAGCCAATTATAACAATTATGTATATTTGCTATCTACTGAAGATAGCCAATCATGTACACTTGCTTTTAACTAAAGATAGCCAATGATGTATGCTTGCTATCTACTGAAGATAGCCAATTATGACTGAAGACAGCTGATTATGGAAACCTGTTTTATGAAAGGAACTGTGTTATAATTGCCTTTCTGAAAGAAAAAGATTTTGTGATGTTTTTGAGCATTGTGAGTGCATGATATTGAGACTTCCAGCCAGAGATTACCAGCTGAGAAGTTTGTTTCTACAGGCTTTGTGTACAATTTGGTCAATTCAGTGCTGTATTATTGTTTATATTATGGGAATCTTGGGTGTGTGATTCAAAGTTTACACTGGAATTAAATACAATGTATAGGTCACATACCCACAACATTAAAATTTGCCAAATTTTACACACAAATGTTAAGGGAACACAATTTGCAGCGAAAATGGTCAAATTGGTTTTTCAGCTACTGAAAGACAAAATACTAACAGTTTATAAATTTGGCAATAAACTGGAGATAAAAGACTGCCCTCTATCACTGTCTGTCGTAGCAATAGGTAATAATGTCATTTGGGCCCTTGAAGGTATTTAAGGATCTGTATGGAACTTTGAAATGTGGGCCAGCCAGAGTTATTGATCAACAAATTATGCAATGAAGATTGTTCACTTTTGAAATGAATCACTGACTAAATGAATCAGATTTAGCAAACTCACACATGTATTTGTTCCGCTGATAAGAGGCAATAATATATATATATATATATATATATATATATATTTGATGGACATTACATTTAATTAAGAAATAACCTGAACAGATTGATTGGAAATATAAAACTTCCATAAGATAGTATCAGATAGCCTGAGGGGAATAGGTACTTAAAAATGTCACTATAGTGTGTCCAAAACAAAACTATAGAAGATTATATCTAGTTGTACATTGCTACATAGGGGCCTACATAGTAGTCTGCATAGTCTTGCACAGTCAGTACACTTTATCATTATCTGGGAATACTTGTATAATGATTGATTCGTTTTTTAAACTGTTATATGTGACAGTTTTACTACAGACACATTGTAAATGGTGTTGATGATGAAAAGAGTGCAGATTGGAAATCGGCCATAGTTCGCACTCAGTGTTTTATTCAGAGGTGGAGAAGTTTACATTGTATGTATTGGTTTATATATGTTGGACTGGGAGAATGTGCGTAGGTGTGTCTAATACAGCGTAACAAGGGGCCAGTTTTAATTAATACTATCTATTGCTATTAAGTCAACATGGAACTAATACTTTGGAAAGATGTTAATGGTAAGTTGCATGTTTATGTTAACTTCATAATACAATGATATAGTTCACAGCAGGGAATGCCTTCCCATGATGCATTGTTTCACATGATCACCTAATCAGTAATATTTTATAAAGTAAAAAACAATTAATTTTTTCTCGGATGTTTCATGATCTGCGTGCTAGCCATACACATGTAGACTTCAACATATAAAGTCCCAAATTTTTCTCAAAATATCAAGAGCTATATCAGGAGCCTCTGAACCAATACTAGGCTTGTTTGTACTCATTTCAATGCACTTTTAATGCTGGTTCCAAATGTGACTGGACACTACGAATCGGCCGTAAACTTGGACCCCGTTGGAGAGAGTTAAAGCAATAATGTGTAATTTGCATATGACATGGGTTTTTATTTTTCCCCAAATATTGTTAGTTTTCCCTATCAGATACGATTTCTTTTAATTTCAGGCCAAACAAATGAGGTAGAACAGAGAATTGCTATTTCATTCCAATGCCTATATTGTCCACTCTGTGTATCAGTGCATTGGTGCATATTATAAAAGCTCTGAATTTTACTGTAATTAAAGCATTTCAGGCTTAGTCTTTCACAGGGTATTTAAATATAGTGTGCCGATGCTTACGGATCAACATCTAGGCATTGTGCCTGTTTGTATATAGGATACTATCAATTACTGCACTTTTCAATAATAATAGTGTAAAACGGTCCATAAAATGGGGTTAATTGGGCCTTTACTTCGAAAAAATTCAAACTAATGAAACAAAAACTTTGATTGTGCCCCTTCCCTTTTGCAAATTTCTGGATGGTGCCACTGCTTGGGTAATGTAACTGCTGTGTATTTCATTCATTTCTTGTACTGTTGGACTATGTTTTACAACATTTTGAACACTTTGTAACCTTCAAATTGACCACATTAAAAACTTGGTGTGGGAGTGGCTAGTGTGTGAGGGGGATATATTGTTGATATATTTATGATGTGGTACACCCCCCCTGCCCCCTAAATCCCCCCCTACACCCCCTAAAATTTCCAAACCAGAGCTAGAAAGAGGAAGAGGAACGAAGGATGAAGGAAAAGAGGAGAAAAAAAACACCACTTCCTGACACCCCTTTCAATTCTGGATCCCCCACACTCACAATCCATCAGGGCGATTTCACCTGGGGATGTAACATAATCTAAATTTTGTGGAGTGTGCTCTCCTCTCTCTAGGTCATTGACTTATTATGTGGCTGGAGCTGGACATAGCGCATTTACTGTTGTAACACATTTTCAATATATAAAGTATCATAGTATATCTACGATCCAGGGGTCCTGTATCATTACTTAGCCAGATTTGCGTACGGTTTTATTTTACACCTGGTAATAGGTGATATCCTTCAAACATCTAGTGGACATTCCAGTTGTCACTGACCATGCTGACATTATGTTGTCATGCATGTGGACTGATTTAAAAGCATAACTATTCAATGGTCACTGTTTTTGGTCATCAAATGCTACTTTTTACTAATACGTAGTGCATGTTGAGAAATCTTGATCATTATTAGTTAAAGGGCAAATATATAATACTTGTAAGCATTAAAGATGAAAGAAAATTGCATGTTATCTTGAAAATTGATTTGGTAAATTGTTTTTTTTATTTCCCTATTATAGGGCTACGTATATGGCATTGCAGCGTATGTATATTGTAATGAAATAAGAGTGCAATAAATTGATCAGTTTGTTTATTTTATTATTTTTTATGATTATGGTTGAGAACTTTAAACCGGGCTTTAAACTTAGAACTTTTTTAATGCTCTGCATGCCAGCCGTAAGTCCAAGTTTTGAGTCGAGATATTTTCTCAACATATCAAGAGCTATCTCAAGAGCCACTGAACAAATACTAGACTTGTTAATACTTTATTTTAATGCACTTTTTCATGCCGATTTCAAATATGGTCATGATAATGTGCAATTCTGAAATTTTTTGAAACAAATTTGAAACTTGTTATCTGTAGTCGACACCTGTGTGGTGAGAGTTAAGCATAATTATGCAGCAAAATCTTATCCCAGCCTAACCCCAACCTTCTTTAAACTTACTGTAAAGTGGTCACTTTATTGTTTGCGCTTTGCCGATTTTGAACTACATTGCTTGTTTTAAATTTCGTGATTTTGAGTTTTTATATAAACTTATACATTAAAAGACATTAAAAGAACATATTCATGTGTTTTTATTTTTGTGGTAGCTGTGTTGTGCTCAATAACTAATGTACCGCAAAAATTTCCAGCTTTACGGTATCTCTGGTTCGCTTTTTTTCTTACAAAATTTGTTGATTCAATATTATTCTCACCATGATTGCATTGTTTCTTTTCTTCTTTCAGGTGGTCTTAACATAATTAGTCAGTCATCATGTTTCCGACAAGGAAATCTAGTTCTATAGGTAAGTCTTTTTTAACAAATTGTGCAATAAAATTTATTGTTACAGTTTAATGTGTGACATGTCCGCGTGTTTGAAAATTTTGAGGAATTTTCGCAAGTGCAGTTGATATTTGAAATGTTCATGCACATGAATATTTTTCCTTCCTAGGACATTTAGAAAATGTACAAATTCACAAAAATTTCATGTCGTTGTGAACATGGGTTCTCTCCAAAATGTGAAATTTTAATGCCATGAACATATCAATATGTCCAAGAATAACAAGTAAAAAGGAGGTTTTTGAGCTTAATCACCAGTTTTTAGCACTGTAAAAAATTCCCTAGGTCAAAAATCTCTATTTATAATCAAATTGGCTTGTGACAAGAACCAAAACATTAACTTATACCGCCCAAAGTGTTCACTTTTAAAACTGTTACAATACAATAAATGTGCATGGTTTATATGAACCTGCAATGAACCCAACTCATTATTATTTCTGTCATTATTTGTTTTGACATGAAATCAAGTAGGACATGCTCTCTGTGGGTTACTAACACATTGGGAGCTAAAAGCAGAAAATGTTTGCACTAATTGGGAATAGCCCTATGGGGCTTCACAGTACTTGGTTTTGAATATGTATAGCAAGAATTGAGTAGAGGTGGAACAAATGGATGTTTTAACTTTTAAAACTGGTTATGTAAACCAATGCAATGTGGTCAGTCTGTGGGGCAAAATTTTATTTCCAAGAAAAAGAGGTCACATGCATGGAGCTCATTTACTGGCAGTTGCTTTTTAGGGTTTTTTCTGGCAATTTTTGTTACCAACACAAATCAGATGATACTGATATTAGGGGCTGTGCAATATAATTATGATCCCTGGGGTAGGGTAAAATTGAGTGGGGCAAGAAATTTATGGCAAGCCAAAAAGGGGGGTAAGCAATTTTGGCCAGCCGTGGGGGGCAAGCGATTTTTGGCACACATTCATGGGGTGCCTTTTGAATCAAATGCTCTAAAAAAAGGCTTAGGGAAACAGTAGGGAAACACTTTAATATGTAAATTTTCCTGCTCACTGCGCTTGCAACATATATCTAGACCTTTTAAGGTTTGCAAATTGAGATCCCAAAAATTTGGCATGACTGTGTAAAGGGGGGGGGCAAAGATTTTTTGGCAGGCCGAGAGGGGCAAGTGGCGTTTTGCAGGCCGGGGGGGGCAAGCGATTTTTGGCGGGTAGAGAGGTGGGTGGAGCAAGCAATTTTTGGCGGGCTGTTCGGAAATTTTACCCCCTGGGCTCATGATTATTGCACAGCCCCTAAAATAAAATGACTTATGTTGTGCTTTCTCAGATTTGAATCAGTCTTGCCACTCTTCAAGCTATAAAATTTATTTTATATGCTTGTGGACAGAAATGAAATTTTTTATTGCTTTTTTTTTATGAGATCTGTGACAATTATTTTTAATTTACCCTCTTTTTAAACAAAACATAAAGAACAATACACTTTTATAAGAGAAATAACAGAGAAAAATTCTGAGCTAAAAATTTCAAACCTATCCTGAGAATCGACTCATAACCAAGATTGTAAATTATGATGTTTTTATATGATGAACACGAGGACAAAAAAATATCCCTTTTCAGGATTTCAAGAGTAAAAGTACCTGAAGGGATCTGGAGTGAGCGTTTTGAGCGTTTCGACAGTATTTTTTGTGGGACATTAGAGCACATCAGACATATCGAATTGCATTCTGAATACAAAGAATGTCTTTCTGATATCAAAGAATTTTCATTTTTTGAAATGCACGATATAATACAAATTTTATGACAAATTATTAAAATTTGATATTTTTCATATTTTTGATATATAACAGTCCTCGAAGTAGATTTTATAAACCTAATGATATTATTCTTAAAGTGTATGTAGCTGGGAGGAAAAGCCGACGATCAATTGAAAATTTTGACGTTCATATTGAAGATATGGATTTTTCCCCAAAAAGACCTCAATTTTTTTGGTGTTTTGGGAAAAAAATCCATATCTTCAATACGAAAGGTCAAAATTTTCAATTGATCGTTGACTTTTCATCCCACCTACATGCACTTTAAGTACATATTATCAGATTTATAAAGTTTACTTCGAGTACTGTTAAATATCAAAAATATCAATTTTTAATGATTTGCCATAAAATGTGTATTACATTGTGAATTTCAAAATTATTTGATATCATCAGGACATTCTTCGTATTCAGAATGCGATTCGATATGTCTGATGTGCTCTAATGTCCCACAATAAATACTGTCCAAAGGTTCATACCCCACCCCTTAAATAGAAATATATTTAAAAGTCACTTTTTTGTGAAGTTTACTCATGAACATAACATTGGTATCCCATAGCTTGGAGAATGACAGGACCAGGAAAATCATATTTTGCAACATCCAATACACTGCCTTTAAGGGGTCAGACACCCACATTTGCAGAGTATTTTGTGTGGGACCTGAGATCAAACATACCATTGATGATCGGCTTGTCATCCCAGCTACATACACTTTAAGTACATATCATAAGATTTATGAAGTTAACTTCAAGGACTGTTAGATTAAAAAAAATTCTACAATTTCATTTTTTAATAATTTGGCATAAAATTTGCATTAGGCCTATATCGCAAATTAAATAAAAAATCAAAATTATTTGATATCAGAAGGACATTGTTTGTATTCAGAATGCAATTTGGTGTGTCTGATGTAGGCCTACTCTCAGGTCCCACAATAATACTGTGCAAATGTCGCTATCCTTGCCCTTAATTGCATTACATGCCAGATGTTTCTTGATCGGACAAAGTTCTTTTAATACTTGGATGGCAGATGGTATGAAAGGAGGGACATGAGATGGAAGGGATGATTTCAAACTTTCACCAAGGGAACTTGTTTGGGGCATATTTCAGAGATGCCAACCCTCCCTATTATTTTTAGAGGGAGGCTCCCTATTTTTGTAAACATTTTGTCAATTTTGACCCCGGGGTGGGGGGTTCTTCAAAAAAAATTATGGGGATGTGCCACACAGACTTTCGGATGCTGACTTTCTCTATACCTACTTTTTGCTGATTTTGTCACCCATAAGTAAAAGCACCTAAATTTGCCCCAATTGTGCCCTTTTAGGGGCGCTTTTGCCCAAATGCGCACAATTGAGCACATTTGGTCTCCACTGAAAACCCACCCATCGATATACCAAAATTGCTGAAAAGGTACCCCAAAACCGTGGCACATCCCCGTATACCTTCAACCAGGGAGAACCCCCTCTGGAATTTTGACACCCATATTTGGCAACCTCTCTATTTCTAGCAAGTTTTGTGCCTTCGAAGTTGCATGTAATTTTAAAAATCTCCCTATTTTGGTTTGAATCCTCCATATTCTGAATTATAATGTTGGCATCTCTGCATATTTCTATAAAATAAATATAAAGTAAGTAATATTGGTGTTTGTTTTGGGGTGGTTTTTTTTTCAGAATGTAGTGATAGTAGTGATACATTTTACACAGCTTCAGATTTCTCTGAAGCAGACGACGAGATGAGTTTCACCGCAGCATCAGAAGGAACCGAAGAGCCTGACTTTATAGAGCAACTGACCAATCAGTATGCAGAGGAAGGCAAGACTGCTAAATTTGAATGTGTGATATCAGGACATCCCCAGCCCCAGGTGGAATGGTTACATAATAGAAGAACTGTTATGGATTGTGAGGATTATAAGATACTACAGGATGGAAATAGGTAAGTGAATTAATCTAATGAATACCCTATTTCCTCGAATAGTCCCCCGGGGCATTGCATTTCAAAAGGGGGGCATTTATTAGAGGTCATTGTTAGAACGATAATTCCTGTTAAAATCATTCGGTAAGCTTAATAATCATGCTGAAATGACAAATTATGAACTTAGGAACGATGACTTCTGGTTCACTTCCATGTTTACGACCATATTTTTGCCAATTTACTGATGTCATTAGCAACCATGTGTGCACCTTGGTAAACTTAACTACACAAGATAGCATGGAAATATCAGCATTTTTGAAACATCTTGATTGAAAAAAGTGGTGGGGCATTTAATTGAAGGGGGTGACTATTCGAGGAAATACGGTACATCATTGGTTGAATGCAAGAAGTTATATGTGCATAACAAGGGAGTACTCAGTATAAATTACCATACAGGGATGAGCCACAACATTTTTTGGGGTAGCATTTTTGGCCTTTTGGTATATCAACTGCCCCATTTTCTATGCCAATTTATATGGATAGGTCATTTTTTTTTTAATTTTTTTATTGGAAAATACCCCAATTTTGCCTCACTATAGCCAAAATTTTGGTTGAAAATTTTGACTTATGGTTCAAATCTTTGGAAAAAATTGGTATATGATGGGTTCACTTTCAAATTCTCAGCAGCACTACCCAAATCAAACTGGATTGTATTCCATTTTTGGAGAGGAGCACTGCTTAGCATCTTTTTTTTTTTGGGGGGGGGGGTTCAAGTTGGGTTTTTTAAGTCAGGGGCATAGCCAGCTTTCTTGGTCGGGGGGGGGGGGGGGGAAAAAAAAAATTTAAGGGGCCCAGCGTAAAAAAATTGGAGTTGCAACATGAAATTTTTGTTTTTAGAGAGACTGTACATGTTTTCGAGCTTCCAAAAAAGGTTTTATTGGGGCGATATGCACGCATAGCGTGCAAAAAAAATTTGAATTTGACACTATTTTTGCCCGTGATCGGGGTGAGTATTGATGAAAAAGGGGCTCCTTGCCCTTTTTCTTTTCCTTTGCCCTTTGGTCAGAGGGGCACTTTTTTCTTTCATTTTTTGTCACGGGGGGGGGCAGTCTGCCCCCGCTGGCAAGCTACTGATTTAAGACTAGGGTCAGGCCCAATTCTAGGGTAGATGAGTTACTCCAATATAACAAATTATTTTAGGCCTATAGTGGTGGTCATCATGTGTCATGAGTTGGTATGAAGCAGCAAAAACATGGACTTTTCAATCTGGACAGCAATATTGCATGTTTGATCACAGACTGGTTCTATTTTGGAAATATGTGCCCCTATATGGTTGATATACATTAATATATCCACTTCCCACAATGCATTTCTCCATTTCACTTTTCTGTGCGGATTTGGTACCGCCCAGTCAGAACTCTTCCAATTTTTGTTGCAATTTTGCCCAAAATTTGTTGATTTTGCCCCCCCTGAAATTCACTTTTCCCTCATAATGCCCCCGAAAAAAAATCCTGGTGCTGCCACTGTATATAACTAGATCTTGCAAAATATATATTTATTTCCATGACTATCAACTCATGTTTTTATAGCAGTCTATTTCAAAATGAAAACTAAGGGAACCTGTACCAAGTACTACAAGGATTCTGGGAAGGGGTATTCTTACACAGTAAATATCATGCTTGCATCCAATAAAATTCACTCACTAGGATCCACAACATGCTCATCTATCAGGGCACAGTTCTTTAACCCCAATGCATTTGTACATTTATTGAATGACCTTTGAAAATTAGGGTACAAAACTCATACTTGGCAACTTAAGGTCAAATTTTGCAATATGATTGTTTAATTGGGGTAACTGAACTGTGTCATTGGGATGAGGCTATTGTGGTTCATGGTGACTTGTTGGGACTTTCTTATTTTGCTGTGTTTAGATGAGCCCCATAATTATTATCTCCAGTCTTGGAAGGCAATTGACTTTCTTCTGACCCAGATTCAGGCTAATGTCATGTCTAGATGTCTGGATTATCAACATAATCTGGCACATCTGTTAATGCTCTATGTGCTGGCCATAGGCCCAGGCTTCAACATAAAAAGTTTTGAGATATTTCTCTAAAATATCAAGAGTTATATCAAGAACCACTGAACCAATACCGGTTTTGTTTGTACTCATTTTAATGCATCTTTCAAGTTGATTTCAAATTATAGTCATGAAAATGTACAATTCTGAAATTTTTGAATTTTGAAAGAAAATTTGGAACTTGTTGTCTGCATTGAACATCCACATGGAGAATATGTTAACCCCCTGAGCACTACCTGCCAATCTAACATTGTCTCTGATTGGTCAGTTGCATGATATCTTCTCTTTAATTACCAATCAGAATGGAGCTTTGTAAATAATTCAATCCAGTTTGTTTGCATGGTGAAATTATTCTAACATCGTTGCTGATTGGTCCATTTGATAATGAAAACTTCTTTTTGACCAATAGGCAGGTAGTTCTCATAGGGTTAAGACACAAAATTATTAGCATTAAACATGATCAGATATAAAATGATTCACACCCTAGGATATGTTGATATTAGTTATAACATTAATGATGTCCTACTATGTTGTCCATAGTGTCAGTAGATCAAATGGAAGATTTTTAATATGATTTGGCACTATACAACAGATGATCTTCAGTTCTTCACCATCACTAGTGAATGCTCCAGGCTTCAACATAAAAAGTTTTGAGATATTTTTTCAAAATATCAAGAGCTATATCAAGAACCACTGAACAAATACTGGACTTGTTTGTATTCATTTTAATGCATTTTTCAAGCTGATTTCAAATATGGACATGAAAATGTTTTGAAAGAAGGAACTTGTCGTCTGCAGTCAACATCCACATGGAGAAGATTTTAACCCCCTGAGCACTACCTGTCGATCTAACATTGCCTCTGATTGGTCAGTTGCATGATATCTTCACTTAAATCACCAATCAGAATGGAGCTTTGCAAATAATTCACTCCAATTTGTTTGCATGGTGAAATTATTCTAACATCGTTGCTGATTGGTCCATTTGATAATGAAAACTTCTTTTTGACCAGGTAGTTCTCATAGGGTTAAGACACAAAATTATTAGCATTAAACATGATCAGATATAAAATGATTCACACCCTAGGATGTGTTTATATTAAATATTACATTAATAATGTCCTACTATGTTGTCCATAGTGTCAGTAGATCAAATAGCAGATTTTAATATGATTTGGCACCATACAACAGATGATATTCAAGTCTTCACCATCACTAGTCAATGCTCCATAGTGCCATGTTGTAACATTTCCATAGGACGTGTTGATATTACTTCCTATTCCAGAAAAATACAACACTAATATTTTGAGATTGAAAGAATATTATCAACTTCTGTCAAATGAAACACAGCTCAGTCCTAAGTGTTCATTTAGTTTTTACTGGCAATAAATGTTATGAATTAAGGGCCAAAAACATGCATTTTGGGGCGTTTTTCACATGCAGTGACAATCAAGTCTAACGACATGTATGGAGTCTAATTTCAATTTGTGCATTTTTATTTTTAGGAAAGACATAAGAATGAAACATTCTTATAACCAATCATTTGATTAAAGCAAAACAAAAATAAGTGAAAATTAGAGCAAATTTTGGCACATTCTCAAGATTTTGAATGCTTTGACTTGTTCCCACATAATGTACAACCAAATTTTAGGCTTAAACACCTAAAAGCGATATCATGCAAATGCTTTTGAGTCATTCACAACTTTAATTTCCCCTCTTTTACAAAATTAGTCACTTTTATAGCATTTTTAAAGCTTTTTCGGATATAAAATGTGCAATTTAATGACAAAATTGGTGGCGCTATTTAGTTACTGGAAATTACTCTTTCAAGCTTTTAATACAAATAATTCCTTTTATTGTTTGATAAAATATGTTTATAAAATTTCCTTGTTGCTTGTTTCACCTCCAGCTGTTTTAATGGCAGTATTAATCACCCCCGGTGGGTTCAGTCTTCACTGACAATGTGTACGCATGATGGTTCCAATTAGGGGTACTTTTCAAGAAATGTCCGCGGAATTTTCGAGGACAAAATTGTTTGCGATTGTCCAAACTAGGGGTGTTTTGGAGCAAAATTGTCCTTGAAATGGAAAATAGGGTGTATTTCTAGGACTTTCGCTCTGCTTTTACCGCTACAGTTTTCGTTATTGTCCTCATTTCCCGTGAAATAGGGGGAAATTCAAAAGAGTCCTTGAAATGGTAAAAATAGGTGTATTTATTTCGGAAAAATGTCCTCGATTCCTCGTAATAAGGGGGGGTGAAATGAAAATGCGTCCTCAAAATGATAAAAATAGGGGAGGTATTTGGGGGCAAATTTTCCTTGATTTCGCGCAAAATAGGGGGTAAAATTACTGCAAATGTCCTCGATTCCCCGTGAAATAGGGGTCATTTTCAAATCCTGGAACGGTCATACGTCCTACCTTTAAATACAAACTGAACCCACCGGGTTAATCACCTACCTCTTGCAAATAAAGAAATATGATTTAGGATAAATAGCACCATCTACAGTTCACAGTAGCAGTCTTCATTCAGTGTTGATAAAGATAACCCAGTGGTTATCGAAACGTACACAGTAAGTGCAATTTATTGGATCAGAAATAAGAACCTTTTGATTGACAGCACCATCTATAGTTTGCATTTAGTTAATAATGAAGCCATTTCTATATACATTAAACAACCGTGAATTCCAAGTCTGTGATTTTTGTGATTCGATTGTTAGAAAGCATGCCAACAAAATCCATGTTTATGGCTTTTTTTTTTAATATTTATTTTTCTTTCATATCCAGTTAGGACTAAATGAATGATTAGAAATGAGCTATGTTTCATTTAGCAGAACTTGATAATATTTTTTTAATCCCAAAAAATTAGTGCTATATTTTTCTGGAATGGGGAGTAGATATTACATTAATAATATCCTACTATGTTGTCCATAGTGTCAATAGATCAAATAGCAGATTTATAATATGATTTGGCACCATACAACAGATGATCTTATACCATCACAAGTGAATGCTCCATAGTGATGGGACATTAAAGCCATGTTGTAACATAATTCCATTCTCATCCTAGGAAGTGTTGACATTGGATATAAGATTAATATAATACACCTTATTTTTTTTGTCCATAGTGTCAGCAGATCAAGCATCAGGCTTTTAATATGATTTGGCATATCATGATCTTCACCATCACCAGTGAATGTTCCATAATGCTAGAACATTGAAGCCACATTGTAACATTTCCATAAGAAATTTTTATTTTGCATGTTTGAAAAAAAAATTGTAACCATTCACCAACATAAGTGCTGATAAGTGGTGGTGTTTATTTTATGTATCATTTTAAAACTTATTTCTTGTTAAATTTATCTTCCAGAAAGGCTTTCAAGGGGTATTTAAACCGTGGAAACCCTGTGGCCCCTAAATACCCACTTCGCATTGGTCAACATGTTTCAGTGTTGTTGTTTTTTCATGACCAGTATTCAGGCCTGCATTTTGTAAAGTTAGTATTCCCCTGAATACTTCAGAATATCCCCATATTCCTCAGTTCCAAAGCACAATACTTATAGATATTTTGCAATCACATGATGCACAGTCATTACACTAGCGTGTCCAGGGGGGCTTGGGGCTTCAGCCCCGCACGCACGGACCCCAAAAAAAAAAAAAAAGAAGAGGAGAAAGAAAGGTAGAAAGAAAAGAAAAGAAAAGAAAGAAAGGAAGAAAGAAAGAAAAGGAAAGAAAGGAAGAAGTAAAGGAAAAGGAAACAAAGAAAGCCTATGATAGCACTGAAAACATAATGTCGTAAGTTCTACTAAGTAAAAGTTAGTAAAAACAATGTCTCGTTCTACTAATCAATGATTTGTACGGCATGACAAGCGATGCTATATATTGGTTAGGCATGCTTAACTAACGTGCCTTACCAACAAAAATGATTAGTACGGCATGGGTTTTATTTAATTTCAAACCTGCCGTATTAACCTATAGGATCGTAAAAACGATGTCTCATCCTACTAATATTGGTTAGTTGGACAGGCTCAACTAACTAATATTGGTTAGTTGGACAGGCTCAACAAAGATTAGAACTCGCTTGACTGGCGGAACGAATCAGTTGTACAAATGTGATGTACGATGGTTGTGAAGGTGGAAAAGTATGTATACAGGTAATATTTCAAGTTATTTCTCTCAAAATGAGCACTAGATATTGTATTGATGGTGTAAGCTTCTTTTCTGTATGATCAGAAATGCTGTGCACATGTACATTGTGGTCGTTGAGACTAAAAGGAATAACTGCGTAACATCGCATGTAAGCTTATACATGTAGCTTTAAGCTTACATGCGATGTGACACAGCATCGTGACTTTTAGTCTTTACGACCACAATGTACATGTGGCACAGCATTTCTGATCATACAGAAAAGAAGCTTACACCATCAATACAATATCTAGTGCTCATTTTGAAAGAAATACCTTGAAATATTACCTGTTAGCATAGTTTTTCACCTTCAAGTTTGTCGCTGCACAACCGCTTACTCGGTCAGTCGCCTGCAAGCGTGGTCGAGTGCAGAACACATGATCGAAACAGCGGGAATGTTTAAAACATCGTAAAACCACCAGAGCTTTGTAAAACCAAATGGTACAACGAGTTCGTAAATGCTGCGATGACAGGGTTTACTTAATTATCGATGCTGTACTAAATGTTGCATTGTCGTAGAACTTCCAAATCCAATTGGTAGGACCCACTCAACAACTATTATTCCTTCATTTACGAGTCTTGCATACGTCCGCTTAGTTACATATATCGTAAGACATCGTAAAAATTGGTAGAATGCGCTCAAGCAGTTTATTTTACTAATTTAAATTAGTAGAACACAACGAAAAACAAGCTTTTGTTTTCAGTGACCCAATGATATTTGAGCCCCCCCCCCCTTCCCCGCTTAATGGATTTAGAGTACCCGGTATGCCGCCATATTACAGGCCTATGATACGTCAGAATAGACGTACCGGTAGGTAATCAATGGAGGAGATATGCACCCAACATTTTAAGTGGGGGTGGCGGGGGCTGGAGTATCCTTTTGCCCAGCACCTCCCCAAAAAAATCACATATACCTTTTTTTCTTGATAATTTGGTGAATTTAGACTAAAAGAGGGCCTGAAATTATGCATTTTTAGTTCACCAAATATAAAATTTTCTTACGTAAGGGGGCCCCCGCCAGGGGGCCAGCCCCGTGGACCGCCGCAAACGCTTGGCCTGCCAGTGTTCACAAGCTTCCTTAACCCACGATCCAAAAATTGTGCATATATGTATATGATCGATGTGATTTATTATAGAGTAGACACTTTCTAATTTTTCTGCGGACTGAATGTATTTTGACTTTTTTTATCAAAAATGTCTAGTCCAAATCAACTGATTTTGGCAAAAACAGAGCTGGGTTTTCAATGATATGGGCAAAATTTTAACAAAATATTCTCCAAAAACACATTTGGGTCATCTGGCTGGTATAGAACTACCTATATTGGTATCGTCTCATCGCCTTTTCTAGAAATTTGCGCCTAAAAGTATTTACCAATTTGCATGATTCCAGTTCAATTTGACCTTCATTTTGCAAATTTTTCCAACTCCCCTGTGTTAATACACAGTGTGTATGGATAAACAAATTCCCCTTTTCACTTCACCCAACACTAAAAGCAATAATTTATACAATAATAGTGAAAATTTGTCCACGAATGGCTTCAATTTGGGCCTTCATTTAACCCATTTTCAGATTTTTCAAACTAAAATTGTTCACAATAATAGTGCCAGAATGGTCCACCAAATGGCTTCAATTGGGCTTTCAGTTTGCAAAAGTTTCTCACTTCTGAGGGGGGCACAACCAAATGGTTTCAATTGGTCCTTCATTTTGCAAAAGTTTCTCACTTCTGAGGGGGGCACATCCCCCCTCAGATACCCCCCTACGTCGCGCAAGCGCGACGCAATATGCTTAGTGGCACAAACGATTTAGATTCAGCCCCCCGCAGTAACAAATCCTGCACACGCCCATGCATTAACCTCTATGTGTTACCAGAATCTGATCATCATCCATCCATACACAGAACACTTAAGTCAAAATTGGATACTTGATTAGTTTCCCGATTAGTTTACAAACCAAAATGCAATTCATCATCTAATGTATTAGCTGCCACAATAATGATTGCCACAATTTTTTTCTTTTGATTACTTTTGGACTTTAATTGCTAATTACAATGTCAAGGATTATGAAGATAACAAATGAAATAAATATTTTTGAAACCCATGTATATTCATTGTTATTATACCCACATCCAAACAAATTGTTCCTTTTCAAATGATCTGTAGATTCTTTAGACTACTTGGTCATTGGTTTTAAAATAAAGGGTCAAGATGTATGTCAATTTTGTTTGTTAAGGTGAAGGCAGTCTCTGCTTTTATTGGCCTTTTGATATTGTAAAGCATATTTTGATAATTTTATGTGAATAGAAATGAATGAATGAATGAATGAATGAATGAATGAATGAATGAATGGATGAATGAATAAATGAAAATGGGCTCCACGAGTGTCTCCATTTTTATACCTTAAAAGTTTTGGTCCAAATTGAAAAAAGTCAAACTTTGTGACCTATATTTTTAAAACAAAGACAAAATTATAAAATTTGAGGTAACAGTTACTAGTTTTGTGCCTTTAGAAGAACATAAATGCAGGCAAGTTGTTATAATGGATGGAAAAATATTGGCATAATTAAATTTGGTGCTTTTCTCAAAAACTGCTTATTTTTTCAGCAATCTGCTTTGCTAAGTTGGATTACTTGCATCCTTTTTCTATCCAAAAATGTATACTTTTATAAGGTATGGCATTCACATTATGAGTGAGTGTGTTTTCCTTTTTTGTCGATCAATTGGAAACAGCCAAATTTGTTTAGTATTATCATGTCTGGCTTGCCATTCAAATAAATACGAATCAATATCATGATTGTAAAAATAAATTTGTTTATTGCATCATAATGTTATTCCAGTCATATATAGGAAATATATGCCAGTGATAGGAAAATATGTTTTTCTGTGTGGCACTGTGCATTGTGGTGAACACTGATGTGATTGTTATTAGTTTCCTCCATTTATTTTTGTGTTTTCGTATATGAATTATGTTATGTAACAGGAAAGGAAAGCACTCTGTGTTTGGACTTACAAGTCTATTTTTCTTGATTTACCATTTTCTTAGTATATGTTGTATTATTACTATTATATTGTTTGTATTGTGGTAATTCAAATAAATATTATTATAAAATCATGGATTGTAGAAGAAAGAAATAACCAGCAGTGGTAATTTAAGTTTCGAGCTTTTGCTAGTCACAATGTATAATATTATGTTTTAAAGGGACATGTTCAGATATTTTGAAGTTTTGTATTTTCAGCAACTTTTGTTTTATTTTATCTATATTATTTCAAAAGTTTACATAAGGTATATTGCTTATAGCGATTGATAAGCAAAAATGATGCATGCTGGGAACAAAATCCGCTAACGCAGGTGACAAATTTGATAGATTTTGAGCCCTTTTGGTTATCTGTGCCAGCATGTATCCCTTTTGCCCGTCGATCACTATCATCAATGTACCATGTATACCATATTGCCATTTACAACATTTACTGCTGAGATCGGGATCATATTTGGGTTGTACCTATAATATATAGAATTTAATTTTAGCGAGCATCAGAGAAAATGTAGCCAGTGGCAGCACCAGGAATTAATTTTTTTTTGGGGGGGGGGGGGCAATGGAATTTCAGGGGGGAAAAATCTGCAAATTTTGCACAAAATTCCCCAAAAAGTGGAAATTTACTGAAATTTGGGGCTTTTTTGCCACAAAAGGGGGAACTGGGGAGGGCAAAAAAATTTCCCAGCCCCCCTTTTCTGAAGTTGAATAATTTTATAGACCCTATCTAGGCCTTATCATACATTTTTTAAAGTCATACTCAATGACCCCTACTTTAGGTTCAGCTAATCGATGACCCCTTTTTCTGGAATTTTATCATCAAAATGCTATAAAATGATGAGGAAAATTTTTATTCTCTTATTTAAGCAAATTGTTTTGCAAATTTCAAATTAGACATTTCCTTATCCGATGATCCCTTTTTTCAAAATTTTACACCAAATGACCCCCTTTTTCAAAATGTTATACCTAATGACCCCTTTTTTCATTTGTTATACCCAATGGCCCCATTATTTAAAACAACCTTTTATACCAATAGACCCCTACTTCCCGATGCCGATAGGCACATACCTGTCACTACCAAAGTTGAGTGTCCTTCCCGGGTACCTTACCAGGGAGCTTATCTCTCAACAGAGGGAGCTATTTGTCTGCCCTTGATCACTGCCCCTTTTCGACATTTGATCGCTTTTCTTACATCGGGTTCAATTTCATAGTAGCACGTCATGCAAATGGGCTATTCTAGTTGGAATCCATACACCCCCTATGAAAGACATGAACTTAATCTGCTACACAGTACAGGGAGTGGGAACTTCAAATGGGCCTTCCTGAATAGGTGATTCCAATCAAATTCTACACCCCCTTTGTGGGAGGTTGGGTGATGTCTTCCATAGGGGGCGTATGGATTTGAACTGGAATAGCCCGATGTATACCAGGTCCCATTAAATCAAGTTGATTTTCAAAGCAGGCTGTTAAAGCAGCAGGTTACATGTACACAGTCTAAGCTAGGGATAATGTTACCTTTCAACAACTGTCAAAGTTTAGAAAGTTTATTGAATGAATTTTGATATACCAATACCAAAGTATTGAGATGAAAAAAATATTGTGTACTGAAATCTAATGTGCACATATGCACATGTAGGCCTACATCATATGTTTCTTTTCTGTGTTGTGAGGGTGTGGGTGGGGTGTGTAAATGTTCTTGTGCGGTGCGGGGGTACTGTGCAAAGAGGATGTGTATGCCTCTTAAGTTATATGTAGGGGGTGGGGGTATGAAGGAGGTATATGGAGTGCTGTGCAGGTCTTGCATTTGTAAAGACCTGCCACCTTGATCTCACTTTTTACCGCCTGTATAATAATTATGAGCCCTGATTGGAGGGTAAAATTGGGGGGTAGAAATTTTGGCAAGCCAAGGGGGGGGGCAAGCAGGTTTTGGCAAGCCGAGAAGTGGTGGGGCGTGGAGGAAGCAATTTTTGGCACACATTCATGTGGTGCTGTGCTCTTTAAATAAAATACAAATTTTCACTTATAACTAGACCATTTAAAGTTTGCAAATTGGGATCCAAAAAATTTGGCATGTGCAAGGGGGGGGGCAAAAATTTTTTGGCAGGCTGAGAGGGGGGCAATTGATTTTTGGCCAGCCGTTTTACCCCCAGGGAGGCTCATAATTATTGCAAAGCCCCTAAATGGGGACACACCTCATGACATCTGCAACCAAGGATATCCTCAGTTGCTGGAATCAGCGAAAATGCAAAGCGGTGTGTAAATTCACTATTAAAACCAATCTCCACATTTGTTTGAGTACATTGGCCAGGTCTACGGTACTACCCATGGTATGTAAAGAAGTCTGGTGTGTCCGGTGGATGTCCTCGGTTGGGCACTTAATTTTGGTCCTTGGGGGTCCACATTTGGTTAGGTATTTTCTGAACAAAAAAGGTCCACAGTTACAGGTCTTTACTTGCAGTTGTGGGTGTGTGTAGTCGAGGGGGTGGGTGGTGGTGTGGGGTGTGTGCATATTATCATGCTCAAACAGGTACAAATTGATATCAACATTTTCACACATGTGCAACTCTTTTCAATTTGATTTCCAAACAATTTCTATTTGCAAAAAAGTCTTTTTTCCTTCATCCACAGTAGTAAACAAAACAAATAAGTAAATAAATTAATATTAAAAAAACAGTGTCGCTTAAATATTCATAAGGGTCAATCAATATAATACTTTGCCTCTTGCAATGCCTCTCTATGTTGACTTGTCAAACATGTCAGGCATGTAGTATGAAGCTTGCATGCATCCTCAGTTAGTAAGACGAGACAGCTGGCCGAGACTCAACCATCTAACGATATTGCCTTTGCTACATGTACAACCTTTCTATTGCAAAAGTAATCATGTACGAGTTAGTTATTTTTGTGCTCGAGAAATGTTTAATGTAACTTTTTCTGTTTATTGGAATATTCAATTTTTGAGTGTTCCCTAGTTGTTATAATTGGTTATTGTTTAGACTTCACAATAACATGAAATTGTGTTTAGTGTAAAAAATAATAGAGCACTAAATCTCCTGTGTCTTTATGATCTGGTATCATTTTCACAAGCTTAAAGTGTCTTACAAAGATCGGTCACTGCTATACCACAGTTTCCTTGCACGTTTACAATGATCACCAATATATACGAAATGTAGTAACTTGCTCTATGCGCTACTTAACCCTAACACCTGAAGGTCTTTTTGGCTACTGGAAGGGAAAGAAGGGAGAAAGAGAGAAAACAAAGAAAGAAGTTGTTTGCTTGGGTGGGATTTGAACCCAATATCCCTTGCATGCCAAACATTAGCTCACCAACACTTAGCCATGGGTCTTGCGCCCGACCAGCGAAAGCCTGCCCATATATCACTTAAGGTGATTGCATCATCACATCCCGTGGGATGCACATATGCGCAGTGAAGTAGTCTGTAGTGTTTTGTAGTACTCAGAGCAGTTAGGGTTAAGTAAGCCAATATTGAGTTTCGATAGTGGTTACTTAACCCTAAAGCCCGAAGGGCTTTTTGGCTACTGGAAGGGAAATGAAGGAATAAAGAGAGAAAACAAACAAAGAAGTTGTTTGCTTGGGTCGGATTCGAACCCTAGACCCCTCGCATGCCAAACACTAGCTCTCCGACACTTAGCCATGGGTCTTACACTGGTCTGGCCAGCGAAAGCCTGCCCATATATCACTTAGGGTGATTGCCCAGTGAAGTTGTTTGTAGTACTCAGGGCAGTTAGGGTGAATTAAGTAAGCCAATATTGAGTTTCGATAGTGGTTACTTAACCCTAATGCCCGAAGGGCTTTTTGGGGACTGGAAGGGAAAAAACAAAGCAGTTGTTTGCTTTGGTGGGATTCGAACCCGAGACCCCTCGCATGCCTAGCAATAGATCGCCGACACTTAGCCACGCGTCTTACGCTGGCCGGGCCAATGAAAGCGCGCCCATATATCACTTAGGGTGATTGCATCATCACATCCCGTGGGATGCACACACTAAAAACTACGGGGTTATATTTTCCGTGGTCATTTTGAATTGACCACGTTTGGGGTTGTTTTGACCCGTAAGGGGGTTGTACTGTTTTAATTTGACCACATTCACGAGGTCATTTTAACCACGACGAACGTGGTCAAAAAATTCGGGGTCATTTTGCCGATACTGTCGCGCATTGATATCAGTTTCAATGTTCAGCTCAGTGAAAATCTCAATTCATAAATGAGTTTAAACATGAGCTGCAATTAATGTTTTTTGATTATTAAATATAGCTAATTTTTTGACCGACGCGTTGCCCAATTTTATAACTTTAAAATGACTTGCATTTGAACTATTTGCACGCACGGTGTGCATCGGCTTCCAGCGTCACATCAGCGCCATATTTGTTCTGATTGTGCAGCTCAGCGGATTGTCGTGTGTCTGCATGATGGAATATGAAAAGTTACTTGGGAAAGTGGGACTGCAAGGATGCAAGGATAGACCCTTGTCTATGAACGCAGATTCGGACAATTTCATGCTGCCGTGGCCGGATGTCTTGTCTGCAGTTGTTATAAGCTTACATCAATGATATCATGTAAGCTTATGTGTGAACTGTCATGAGGCGTGTCAGTGTGATACACAGATGCATTAGGCCTATGTATAAATTTGCTGCTTATGTAATGCTAGTGTGCAGAGACACACTTATGTCCTGGTGGGACCAGCAATACCATCCATCGCATCATACTAAAAAAATCCAAACAACCCCTAAATGTGGTTATTGAGTAACCCTATTATAAGCAACCCTTTCAAATGGGTCATTTCATTTGACCCCGAAATGTTGTTATATTTTGACCCCATTGGGGTTACATTTTGACCAAAATACGTGGTCATTGAAATGACCACAGCCAATGGGGTCAATATTGAATAACCCAAATAAGGCAGCCCTTTTTTAATTGACCCCGAAATATGGTAATATTTTGACCCCAATGGGGTTACTATTTGACCCAAATACGTAGTCATTGCAATGACCCTGATCAATGGGGTCAAAATGACCCCGTCCGTGGTATGGTGTTTAGTTGATAACTATGCTGGGGTCAAAAATGACCCCGTTTGGGTCATTTTTTGACCCCGTAGTTTTAAGTGTGCACGCACACACTGTGAAGTTGTTTATGACATGGTCTCAGATTTGAAGCAGGTTTCACTGCCAAAGTGTGTAAAAATTCACCCCAGAGTGAAAATAGCTATGTTTAATTTCTAAGGTGTCTTTTCTAGGGTAAAATTGTTTGTAGAACATGATTTTTTTGTCAAAACACGTGCATCATACATCGTTTTGCTACAAAATGTTGATTTGTGGCCGATTTTGCCCGAAAAACTCACTTTTTGGGTGACAAAAATTTTCACATGCCAACTTTGTATACTCATAGTGTCTACAATATACATAGATATGGCCCTTTAAAATGTTAACATATCAGCTGAGGGTACTATTTGATGGATTCAGGTATTTGTTTTGTGATTGACTTAATCATTTGCGCGCCAGAATCATTCAAATATGACACGCCTCGTGACAATTGACATGCCAAAATAAGCCGTTTTCAGCAAAAAAAATGATTTGAAAAATCATAACTCTTGATAGGAAGGTGCTACAGAGATGGTTGACCTACCAGTCTATGCAGTATTGAATGGGCTTTAATTTGATACCTAACTTTGTTCTTTTTAACTAAGGGAAAGACTTGCAAAATGTAAAAATGTTTCCCCTACCCCTTAAAATTTTGATGTGTGTAAAAATTCCCGCCATTTATAAAAATTGGGATTATAAGAAAACTACAAGAGCTATAGGCTTGAAAAACTAATCAGTTATGCACAGTATAAGTTCCTACTTGGGTATACCATTAATATCTTTCCATTCCTTCTTAATTTTCTTTTCTAATTTTTTTATCAATTTGTGACATCTGTAAATTACGTAAAATTTGGCATTTCGAAAAATCGCAAAAAAAAAAATATGAGGGCGACATATGAGGGCGACATTTTGCCGATACTGTCGCGCATTGATATCAGTTTCAATGTTCAGCTCAGTGAAAATCTCAATTCATAAATGAGTTTAAACATGAGCTGCAATTAATGTTTTTTGATTATTAAATATAGCTAATTTTTTGACCGACGTTGCCCAATTTTATAACTTTAAAATGACTTGCATTTTGGAACTATTTGCACGCACGGTGTGCATCGGCTTCCAGCGTCACATCAGCGCCATATTTGTTCTGATTGTGCAGCTCAGCGGATTGTCGTGTGTCTGCATGATGGAATATGAAAAGTTACTTGGGAAAGTGGGACTGCAAGGATGCAAGGATAGACCCTTGTCTATGAACAGATTCGGACAATTTCATGCTGCCGTGGCCGGATGTCTTGTCTGCAGTTGTTATAAGCTTACATCAATGATATCATGTAAGCTTATGTGTGAACTGTCATGAGGCGTGTCAGTGTGATACACAGATGCATTAGGCCTATGTATAAATTTGCTGCTTATGTAATGCTAGTGTGCAGAGACACACTTATGTCCTGGTGGGACCAGCAATACCATCCATCGCATCATACTAAAAAATCCAAACAACCCCTAAATGTGGTTATTGAGTAACCCTATTATAAGCAACCCTTTCAAATGGGTCATTTCATTTGACCCCGAAATGTTGTTATATTTTGACCCCATTGGGGTTACATTTTGACCAAAATACGTGGTCATTGAAATGACCACAGCCAATGGGGTCAATATTGAATAACCCAAATAAGGCAACCCTTTTTTAATTGACCCCGAAATATGGTAATATTTTGACCCCAATGGGGTTACTATTTGACCCAAATACGTAGTCATTGCAATGACCCTGATCAATGGGGTCAAAATGACCCCGTCCGTGGTATGGTGTTTAGTTGATAACTATGCTGGGGTCAAAAATGACCCCGTTTGGGTCATTTTTTTGACCCCGTAGTTTTAAGTGTGCACGCACACACTGTGAAGTTGTTTATAGTGTTTTGTAGTACTCAGGGCAGTTAGGGTTAATAAGCCAGGCATGAAAATCAGATTTGGAAACTGCTCAACAATACAGATAGCGCTTTGATAGACAGAATTACCACTTTTTCATGAAAATGCTGTTATCAACCATGGCTCAGTGTGTGCTTGGCTTTTGAGAAGTAGTGTAGCCAGGCGGTAATGGGAGAGCTTCCCTCCTGTGGGAAGTAACCCCCTTTCCCCCTCCCCTGTGATGCTGTTTGCCCTTATTTACGATTTTTAGGCATTTCTTGTACTTTTTAGCCCAATCATGACAATTTCCTTGTTGCCTTGCAATATCAACCGCAGTATTAAGCCAAAGAATTAAGGTGCCGGTTATGTTCACCCCTGTATGTCCTAAATAAAGGCAAATATGTCCAAATTAAAACAAGCACTCAATACCCACCCGTACTCTTTAAGACCTTATTTGTTGAAATTGGTAGAGAATTAAAGAAACGGTGACAAGACCCAGTCAAACTTGTTTATTCACCAAAATGCAAAAATGCCCTTGCACCCATGCTTGTAGGTTACATGGTATGCCCCTGATCAAACTGACCTATATTTGCTTTATGCATGCTTTCTTGTAGCTGTAAGGCAAACATAAGAATGTCTCTCTATGTCCCTTTAATATTTGAAGCAATACTGCACGGGTCAAATCTAAGTTCAAACAAATGGTAAAGCCTATTTCACACTTCAAGTTCATGAGGCAATTAAATTATATTGGGTATATATACATGGTGTAATCACATCAGAGAGTTAAGGCCTTAAAAAAGGTTTAATTGCCCTTTCCCGAAAGATCCAGAATATTTAAAAATCACAGTCACTTTTTCAAAGTGGAAATGAAGCTTTTTTAACATTTTGATGGAGTTCAGCACTAAATATTGGCAAAATTTGGATCTTAAACTGCATGAATTTGTGTATATTTTGTTACTGACCAAAACCAAGAAGTGATCGATGAAAGTCTAACACAACAGCCTGTGCCTGCAAACGAGCTAGAATTAATAACTGTAAAGAGTTTCTCATTGACCAAATGGTCCATGGCAAGCTGTAGAAACCACAGAATACTTTTGAATAAAACAAATTCTACGGACTCAAAAATTTTTGAGCTGAAAGGGCAAAAACCGACCTTTTATATATTTTGTTGGCCTTATCACTGAGTTATACTAGCTGTTTGTTGAATTAAAGCTGTGTAATCTTGACCCAAACCTGATCCACTGAGATGTCATATTGTCATCTCTGTTGTCATCAATATCTTCATCATTATCATATCTTCTCCTAATAATTGCCATCATCAATCAGTATCATCATCATTATTGCCATCTCTGTTGTCATATCACCATCACCAAGTTCAAGTTTATCATCATCATCATCATTATCATCATCATCATCATCATCATCATCATCATTATCATCATCATCAAAGCTATCAGCATCATCATCATCCATCATCATCATCAAAGCTACCACCATCAGCATCGTAGTCGTCATCTCATCATCATCATCAAAGCTACCACCATCAGCATCGTAGTCGTCATCTCATCATCATCAAAGCTACCACCATCAGCATTGTAGTCGTCATCTCATCATCATCATCAAAGCTACCACCATCAGCATCGTAGTCGTCATCTCATCATCATCAAAGCTACCACCATCAGCATTGTAGTCGTCATCTCATCATCATCATCAAAGCTACCACCATCGGCATCATCATCGTCATCGTTTCATCATTATCATCATCAATGCTACCACCATCAGCATCAATATCATCATCATCATCATCATCATCATCATCTTCCTCCTCCATTTCTGCATCCTCATCTTATTTGTAAATAGTTAGTATTCATATTTCAATCTATTTGCATCTGATTACAAATATAGACCAACCTTGACTTTATCCACTGAGGACCAGTGATAAATAAAGAAATCTGGAGGAAGATGATTGTGAACGTGAGGAAGTTACCGTTATTGATGCTAAAGGCATCACTGGTTCTTTCTATCCAGGGTATGAATAAACTTTCTCCCATCATGCATTTCAATATTTTTGCAATGCACACTTTGCATTATTATGAAGGTGGGGTATTTATGCATTATTATATTACTCTTACCACCCATTATTCAAAATCGTGCACTGTGATTTGTTAAAACACATCACGTGAGAGCCCATTATTCTGCAATAATGGGTCAAGCACCGTAACACATTCTATGCACAGCATTACGTGTGGCTGCATGTGCAATATTTCTGCGATACGCGCTGTCACTTACGCACATGCTCCACCTTGAAGTAAACAACTTAAAATATTTGTGCCAAAAAATGATATTTTCTCTTTAAATCCCACTATTTTCTGGTAATAGAATAGGGGTGCAGCATTATCCTTTACACGCAAATAATGTGTCCTGGCCAGTAAAAACGTTTGAATAATGGGTGAGGCTTACGTTTTTACTGCCTCGGACACATTATTTGGGTGTAAAGCATAATGCATTACCCTTTTGCCTAAATATTATGAAGGTAGGGCATTATAGACATAAACTTGCACTAACACACATGCACAGAATATTGAGCCTTGTAGAAACATTTAAAAATAAATGTAATCCCAGCAAACACACAAATGTTTTTAAATAAAATATGTTTTGGTTTTGGTTTAATAAAATGTTTTAATACATTTAAATGTTAGGTCATGAAAAAATACAAGATTTCAAATATGTTATTAAAATGTTATTGTAAAGTATTTTAGGCAAACATTTTTGCAAAATATTTTTTATGTTGAAGCCTATAATAGATGTAGCATGCAAATGTAGCGTGCAAAGAACTAAGTACCGTACCATGTTTAAGGTTTTTAACCTAAAAAACGGCTGATTTGACAGTTTTTGACCATTTTTTTAAAAACAGGACTCATGTTTTGGGATTTGTTTCTGAAATCGGGACCCATGTTTGGGTTTTTCTTGAAAAAAGTGACCCATTAGAGTGGCACATCCCCGTATACCCATGGTATACCTTATATACATGAGTACTCCACCCCGGATTCAGTGGCAGTGCTGCAGGGAAGGGGATGTCAAGGGGAATTCCCTAAATTATTTTTCTTGCCTCATCCACTTTTGAAGCAAAAACTTCAAGATCACACCAGCAATTTTGTGCAAAATTGGTTGATTCCCCCTGAAATTCAGTCCCCCCCATGCCCTACGAAAAAAAATCCTGGTGCTGCCACTGCCCGGATTTATGGTAGAGAAAAGGATAATTGTCAACTGCTTCATACCGATTGTGTGTTGTATTTGGTTGAGTATTCTTGCAGTGCATGATAGGAAGATATAACAGCCCCCTCTGTGGTTTTCCTCCATCTGTGATGAACTTGTAAGATGACACTGGTGATCTATCTGCAGTGCGGTGTGTGGATAACTCAATATTGACAAATTGTTTTTAAACTATTCCAACCTTTCATAATGCTAATATTGAGTAGGTGATATACAAAGTATAAGGATGTGGTGATATAAAAGCAGTGATTTATTCATGAAAAATTAAATAAAAAAAGAAATTTAGGTTGTAGAGAATGAAGAGAAATGTTGTAGGAAACTTATTTAGAATAGTACTTTTTTAAATTTTTTTTTATTGATATCATAAAAATTTCTGATAAGCATTTTTATGCCTCCACCGCGAGGCATACTGTTTTTGCAATGTCTGTGCTTCCGTCCTTCTGTGCTTCCGTCCATCCGTCCTTCCGTCCGGAGGCTATATCTCGGGCATGGATGGGCGGATTAACTTCAGATTTTCAGGATAGGTGGGTCATGGTCAAAAACTCTGGCTACTTTTTTTTTTTTGAGGTTCAAGGTCATCTACTGAGGTAAAAGGTCATTTGAGGTCAAGGGGCCCATTTTCCTTATTTACCTCTTTTCTCGGAGACTAGGGGTCGCACATTCAAGTTTAGTAAAAACTATCCTATGGGCATGAAACTTGGTGGGTACAGTCAACATTTAGAGCCAAATTTTTGGAAGGTCATTTTGGGGTCACCAGGGTCATCTGAGGTCAAATTAGTAAAAACTATCCTATGGGCATGAAACTTGGTGGGCACAGTCAACATTTTGGGGTCATCCGGGGTCACCCAGGAGTCATTGGAAGGTTGTTTTGGGGTCATCCAGGTGTTGTCTAAGGTCAAATTCAGTTTCCTCTTTTAGGCCACATCACACCCTTTGGTGGAGGCATCACGGTCGACGCTGTGCGTCTAGTTATTATCATCACCAGCAGGATCTTGATCATGCTATGTTAAGGTTGGTCTGAACCCTGGAATTATGGAAACTTTCGGGCCTCATAACTGCTAAATTGTTGGTGTAAAGTATATAAAAGTATACATATTTAGAATGGCAAAGACTTGTTGGCAAAAAATGCCATTTTGGCCCAAAATCCCAAAAATTTTCTTTTTGGCCCACTTCTTTTTCGTGCATCCTAACAAAAAAATTCTTGGGCCAAATTTTTTTTTATTAATTTTTAAAAACTAGATAAAAATATCTAGGTACTGTTTTTTTTTTTTTTTTAATTTTGACCAACTTCCCAAAAATATTTTATGATTTTTTTGAAAATTCAGTGTTTTTTGACCATTTTTGGTTCAAATTTCTCGAAGTTGGTCGAATACTTTAGACAAACAATTTAGCAGTTATGAGGCCCGAAAGTTTCCATAATTCCAGGGTTCAGACCAACCTTAAGCATGTTGAAGACATAATGTGCAATCTTAGGCCCCCCCCCAAAAAAAAGGTTTGTCTCAGACACATTTGGTAAAAAAGCTAAGTACTATGCTTTTTTTTTTATAAAATGAGCTATGCGATATATATTGGTTTTTTTTACAGTCAAGGCAGTTTATGTACTTCATAATTTATTCAAAAACATAAACATAGTAATATGCATACACAGTAAATAGTTTTGTTTGTCTCTTTTACAATCATGGCAAAATATGTACGAAAAAACAAACCCAAACTGCAAAAAAGGCAAAATTGGATCGTAATACGATACTGAAATATCAAAAAAAATTAAGCATATGAAAAATAAAGAATTTTACAACCAATGTGTGGCGCTAAGCGTTAATTGGAGTTCACATAGCACTGCACGCGGGTGTCTGATGAGACAGACCTGATTTCAAACTTGTTTTGAAATGCCGTGTACGTACTGTGTTATGAACATCAAGTATGTGTTCGACTAATATTTCCGGCTAATATTTCCACCGTAATAATTAAACGAAGGTTCCTGTGGTTTATTCAAAAATCTCGGATTTTGACTAAACTACCGCACCTAGAGTCTTGATTTTTGCTGGGTATGTTAGTTTAATAACGTACATTATACTTGTGTAAAAAACAGAATTTTGAAAAATATTGAGGAGGTTCTCCACAGCAAATGTTACAGTATTGCTTTAAGGACATGTAGACAGTAGTATTAGGCTATAAGGCTAATCAGCTGAAAGCATTCTCATGGCATACTATTTTCAGCAGAAATATCCTAGTATTGCTTATATAGCATTTTCATGCTATCTTCCAGTAAACAGCAGTAAATATTGTTTAATCAGCAGACACAATTACTGTGCTGTCTTCAGTAGACAGCAGTACTATGCTAAAATCAGCTAGCTGCATTATCATGCTATCTTCAGTAGACAGCAGTAATAATTTACAAATGTATGTAATAATCATTTGATAGCATGTAATAAAAGTGTTTTGGTTGAGGTAAAAACATTTACAGGTTTCAGGTTATATAAAGGCCATGAAAACATTAAACGTTTATATGAAAAAACACTGCGTCAAAATTTTACAAGAGTTGTCAGAATGTTCTTGGAAAATAAATAATTTTTGGTCAATATTTTTAGAAAATATTTTGTCAAAACTTAATAATTGTATGTATGTTAACATGTTTTGCATAAAGTTTTCAAAAATGTTTTCCAAATGTTATTAAAACGTTTTATACCCTTTATATAACACAACATTGACAGAATTTCTGTCAAACATTTTGTGTTTTCTGGGATCATGGTAGCCAACGATCAGTTGATAGCATTCTCATGCTATCTTCAGTAGACAGTATGCAGTAATCAGCTAATAACATTATCAAACTATCTTTAGTAGACAGCAGTACCAATGTTCTAAATTGGTAAGTAAAATAAATCTGGTATTTTACTGCATAATTTTTGGTGAAATATCGATGCTTGATGCTTGATTAGAAAATCAAAATGCTTCTTGCATAAAATTCTTTTTTACTTGGAATATACATGATATGCTAAATGAGATTGATGGCTACTATATCTCAAAAACATATATGCATGCTAGTAAATCAAAAGGTTTCCTTCAGACAATGCTGTTTTACTTGGAATATACTTACCGTATTATACTAAATGATATTGATGGCTACTATATCTCAAAAACATGATGCATGGGAAGAAAATCAAAAGGTTTCCTTTAGACAATGCTGTTTTACTTGGAATACATATTATTCTAAATGAGATTGATTGCTACTAGTATTCAGAATATCTTAATGTAGTACCTTTTGTTTTGATCAAAATTAATAGCTTGCAATGTGATATGGGAGGCCAAATTGTTCCCATTGGGTAAGTTCTGAGTTGGGCTGCACGATACCAGATGTATATTTATTTTTAAATGCTTATTCTCAAACAGCTCCTTTGAATAATGTATAATTTAGGGTGCATCAGATGCCCCTCATGTCAATGGATTCACCTGTCCCTAGTCTTAAAATGTTCCTATTGTCACAAAACTAACATGTGCCAAGTTTGAATTAATTCGGAGGTCGTCCTGAGGGGCCACCGAGAGCCTAAAGTTACAATGTGTGTTCCTATGTAGTAAAGTTCGTTGACACCTGTACAATTCCAATTAGAAGCCGATCGAACAATTTAAAGTAGCTGCCATATCAAAACCGTTTGGATTTAGAAGCTCAAATCTTGGGAGCTAAGCGTACTGATAATCATCTTTGAATCTGTGATGAAAATCCATCTCAGAGAAATGACTGTGTGTGTTTTATTGTCAAAAGCGCCCCACAGTCCATATTCTTGGGAAAATCTATAATTTCTGTCTTAACCAAGTGCTATAATACTTTATTTCACACTGAAAGTTGTTAATATGTATTATATATTGATCTAAAGTTCAGAAAATCTGCTTTGTAAAAGTGTAATGACAACCAGGACATCAACATTTGTAAAATTTGAGGTAAAAACTACCACAAAATGCCTATTTCACTGAAATTTTGTATCGAGGGCGCTTGTGCCAATTCCACACATGCTCATTTTGTTGGTGATTAATTTTTATCACCGATTCGAAGATGATTATCAGTACTATAAGCGCAAAAGATTTGAGCTTTTAAGTCCTAACGGTTTTGATATGGCAGCTACTTTAAATTGTTCGATCGGCTTCTAATTGGAATTGTACAGGGGTCAACGAACTTTACTACATAGGAACACACATTGTAACTTTAGGCTCTCGGTGGCCCCCCAGGACGACGTCCGAATTAATTCAAACTTGGCACATGTTAGTTTTGTGACAATAGGAACATTTTAAGACTAGGGACAGATGAATCCATTGACATGAGGGCCCGGTGGGTTCAGTTTGTATTTAAAGGTAGGACATATGACCGTTCCAGGATTTGAAAATGACCCCTATTTCACGGGGAATCGAGGACATTTGCAGCAATTTTACCCCCTATTTTTGCGTGAAATCAAGGAAAATTTGCCCCAAATACCTCCCCCTATTTTTATCATTTTGAGGACGATTTTCATTTCACCCCCTTATTACGAGGAATCGAGGACATTTTTCCGAAATAAATACCCCTATTTTTACCATTTCAAGGACGCTTTTGAACTCCCCCCTATTTCACGGGGAAATGAGGACAATAACGAAAACTGTAGCGGTAAAACGCGGACGAAAGTCCTAGAAATACACCCTATTTTCCATTTCAAGGACAATTTTGCTCCAAAACACCCCTAATTTGGACAATCGCGAACAACTTTGTCCTCGAAAATTCCGCGGACATTTCTTGAAAAGTACCCCTAATTGGAACCATCGTGCGTACACATTGTCAGTGAAGACTAAACCCACCGGGCATGAGGGGCATCTGATGCACCCTAATGTATATGCTACATGTACATTATATATGCATGTAGGCCTGCTGACTCTTGCAAAAACAAAAATTTCCTTTGGTCTGCAAGTAATGTTCAAAAGTGCTTGTACACTGTACAGTGTAAACATAAACAAGACATATTACAATACACATCTCACAATAGGCACATCAAATTTCAATTTATCCTTATCATAGTCAACATGATGGATAAGAACAAAAGATTGAAATCTAATAGGCCTAAGTATATTAGGTTTGAATCACACAGGAAAGTTGAAAGCCAAAGGAAACACTCTAATCCAAATCAAAAGTGATGTTAAACAAATACTATTTATTGAGGCTTAATTGAAGATGAAAATGCTATCAGCTGATTATACAATATTACTGCTGTCTACTGAAGATAGCATGAGACTACTGGTAGATAGCACAGTGATGAAATCAGCTGATTATACAATATTACTGCTGTCTACTGAAGATAGCACGAGACTACTAATAGATGTAGATAGCATGGTGATGAAATCAGCTGATTATACAATATTACTGCTGTCTACTGAAGATAGCATGAGACTACTAATAGATGTAGATAGCACGGTGATGAAATCAGCTGATTATACAATATTACTGCTGTCCACTGAAGATAGCATGAGACTACTAATAGATGTAGATAGCACGGTGATGAAATCAGCTGATTATACAATATTACTGCTGTCTACTGAAGATAGCATGAGACTACTAATAGATGTAGATAGCATGGTGATGAAATCAGCTGATTATACAATATTACTGCTGTCCACTGAAGATAGCATGAGACTACTAATAGATGTAGATAGCATGGTGATGAAATCAGCTGATTATACAATATTACTGCTGTCTACTGAAGATAGCATGAGACTACTAATAGATGTAGATAGCATGGTGATGAAATCAGCTGATTATACAATATTACTGCTGTCCACTGAAGATAGCATGAGACTACTAATAGATGTAGATAGCATGGTGATGAAATCAGCTGATTATACAATATTACTGCTGTCCACTGAAGATAGCATGAGACTACTAATAGATGTAGATAGCATGGTGATGAAATCAGCTGATTATACAATATTACTGCTGTCTACTGAAGATAGCATGAGACTACTAATAGATGTAGATAGCACGGTGATGAAATCAGCTGATTATACAATATTACTGCTGTCCACTGAAGATAGCATGAGACTACTAATAGATGTAGATAGCATGGTGATGAATTCAGCTGATTATACAATATTACTGCTGTCCACTGAAGATAGCATGAGAATACTAATAGATGAAGATAGCACGGTGATGATATCAGCTGATTATAGCATAGTACTGCTCAGTGTTCAAAATTGGTAAATTACCTGTATTTTACATTGGCAATTACCTGGTAATTTACCAAATTTTATTTTACTAACTGGAAAATAGGTAATATAAGTGTTCCTAGACATAAATGCTCAAATTTCATAATGTGTACCAAATTCAAACTATATGTTCTAATCTTTCATTTTTACAATATTTTTGCATCACACCTTCTGGTAAAGTTGCTAAGTGGATTATACATTGGCCTTCATAAGGCATCATATGGTGCATTTGGCACCTGAACACTTCATGTCTTTAGGCAGCTAGTTGGTTATGATCACAATCCATGCCCTTGGGCTCTCCTACTACATTCATAACCTTGCACTTGTACTTAGGACCCTAATTGGCCACATGATGCAGATGATTTGACCACTGCCAAGGGGCTTTCAAGCAAGGGTAGAGCTAGGCTGCATTGTGGGGTCCCAGACTCACCAAAATACAGTTGGATCCCCTATTTTGGGGTCCCAGACTCACTGAAATACAGTTGGAACCCCTATTTTAAATTTTCTGCAAGTTTGGGGTTCCTGCAGATCCCCAGTTTTTCAATCTAGCGCTACCGCAAACATACTATTTATGCTGCATTTGTGCAACTCTGACTCACCAACTTCTACTACGGACCCCCTACTTTTTTATTTTCTGCAAGTTTGGGGGTCCCTACAGACTCTGGAATGTTTTGTTCAAGCGCTACCCCTGCATTCAAGTTGATGTAGTTGTGTAATGTGTATGTCTTTCCCTATTTCATATGGTTTCTTATACAGTAAGCCAAAAAATCAAGGTACCAGTTGCGTTCACCCCCTGTATATCCTAAACAAAGGCAAACATGTCATAATTGGAACCAACAGCCAATAGCTGCATCTTTCAGCTCGAATTTAAGATCTCATTCGTTGACATTGTCCAAGAAATAAAGACACAACGATCCAAAAACCCAAGGAAGATGCAAATATAAAAGTTGCAGTTTGCCACATTATATGCCCTATTGATTTGTACACAAAGCGACGCGAACAAGATAACTAGCGCTGTGCTTTCATTGATTAGCACGAAAAACTAGCATCGTGCTTTCATTGATTAGAACACAAAAGTGCAACTTTTTATTTCGTATCTTCATCAGGTTTTGGACTACCGTTTCTTTAATTCTCAACCAATTTCAACAAATAAGGTCTTAAATCAGAGCTAAAAAGTAGTGGCATGGGCTGCTTGTTTTAATTTTGACACATTTGTCTTTATTTAGAATACGAGGGGTATCCAAAAGTTTTTGACATCACCCAGAAGCGAAGGAGCTATATCGATAAAATTTTGTCAGTGTAATTACTGGTCCTTATGTACATTATGGTCCAAAAATGGTCTCATAAGTATGTTTACTTTCTTTACAGGTGGCGCTAGATGGGCAGTAGGCGCATAACCTTTTCATGATAAGATCCTCCACTTTCTTGAATTTCTTCACTGTGACCGCATCATCCGAAAGTGATGGACGTCCACTTCTTGGCTCATCTGTGAGGGACATGTGGCCAGTTTGGAAATTCTTTTTCAAAAAGCAACAGTGCCATATGATGGGCAATCATCACCGTAGATAGCTTTCATTTCATCATAGATTTTCTGAGCATTGTAGGCCTAATCCTTCAAATGCAGGAACTTAATCACGCTGCACGCCTCAATTTTCACCATTTTACAGGTTATGCGCCTACTGCCCATCTAGCGCCACCTGTAAAGAAAGTAAACATACTTATGAGACCATTTTTGGACCATAATGTACATAAGGACCAGTAATTACACTGACAAAATTTCATCGATATAGCTCCTTCGCTTCTGGGGGATGTCAAAAACTTTTGGATACCCCCTCGTATACAGGGGTGAACACAACTGCTACCTTAATTCTTTTGCTTACTGTAGTTTAATGGACAATGTGCACCTGGTCATAAATTGGTGTTGCTATCTTCAGTAGACAACAGGAATATGGGCTGATTCACTCAGGCCACTAATAAAAAAATAAATAAAAAAAGGAATTTAAAAAAAGTAACTGCAACAACAACAGCAACATCAAAATCTATAAACAAACAAACAAATGGCAGGAAAAAACATAAAAATGGGAATTTTGAAGTGTGATTCCACAGCTGAGTGTGCAAGAGGTAAATCAATCAATCAATCAATCAATCAATCAATCAATCAATCAATCTTTATTTTTCATCAATCTCATACAAACATTATAGCATTATTATATACAATTATTGTGTATTAACAAGATTTGATGAAGGTAGGTACATCACAAAGCCGAGGCCTGATAACGATGTACCACCTTTTAACTAACAAATAATTATAATTTAATCAAAACAACAAATATACACATAAACATAAAAATAAAAAAACAAAAACGATCTTATTGTAGGGATATTAGCCATATGTGCACTTGATTTAACCTGATCCATGCTTGCTCTTGCAGGTTTTCTCAGGGATCTCCGGTATCCTTCTGCTTTCAAAATTGGTGATTAGTTGTTTGGTTATCAAAAACTTCCTTTACCCATTGGAATAAGGAGAGCTCAGATAGGGCTGCAGCTGGCCTAAATGATGCCATCTGATTCTGATGATTCACCAGTGGCAGCAAAATTACAACGCTTTGAATCCTCTGGAAAAATGTACCATGAAAATCCAAAAATTGAATTTTAGTATAACGTAAAAACTTGATAGTTAGCATATGCTTTTAAAACATGCAAACATGAAGTGCCCCATCCACAAAAGTGTTTTTTTTTTTAGCAAATCATTGATACACATATAGTTTAATATATACGAACAAGTAAACCTACAAATTTGTGTCTCAACCCCATTAGCTCAGTTGGTAAAGCGCCAGACTTTGGTACAATTTCATGTTTTCAAAAGCGCTCAATAGTAAGCACATAATGCTAATCGAGTTTTTTAGGTAATTTGACCAAATTGAATAAACACAGCTCTGGATGGATTGAGTGAATATAGAAATACAGAAATGTGATATGTGGTAAAATCTTCATCACTTCTAGTGGGTTGGTTTCATGCATGTCAACATGGTCAATAGCATCACAGACCAGAGACCAGAGACACATATGTTTCAATGGTCTGTGCCAGCATGGTGTTGTGAATTTGGTTCAAACCGCAGGCTCACCTCCTACATCATAGCACTTGTCTCATCTAGTAGGGTATCGCAACTAATTTTAACTTTGCCAGTGGGCATGGGTTCTTTTTGTAGATCGGCACGCTTCTGACACACTCCAAGCATAGTTGACCAGCATTGCTTGAGCACGACTTATGACTATACAGTGCTTTGAACCGAAGGGACTACCCTGGCCCTATATACGAGGGTCATTCAAAAAGTTCTACCTGTTGGGTCATAACTTTTGTTTTGTTAAGGGTAGCTTCTTGAAAATTTGCATACATATAGTTCGTAATGTCACCTACAGGTGGTGAAAAAAATCATGTCAAGACCATTTTCAGAATTTTGTTGGTGACCTGAAAACCACAGTAAGATATGGTTCACCGGAAACGGTCAAAATATGTACAATATTTACAAAGGCGTCTCAAGTACAGTGTGTTGAAGATCCCATAAATATTCCATTTGGTCATGTTATACAGTAAAAACTGTATAAAACACAAGAATAATCATAAAATTATATGTACTGGTTAAAAGGTTGCCACAAACTGAAAATGATGGACATTAATATGCACAAAACTAATAGAACAAATAGCCAGTGTAATAAAATTAGTATAGATGACCACAAACCAGTTTATGAAGATATTGATTTTAATCAAACATGGTATAAAATGGTGGCATTATGTCGCTTTCTTTTGAATAAAATACCACAATAGATCACAAATAGAATAAAATTTACTTTTTTGGCTGAAAAATATCTTATAGTAGCTTTAACTTTTGGTTTTTTTTATCTAAAAACGCAGCTAGAAAAGTCACGTTGTAGGGATGGAAACTATGCTGATTATCATTAACTGAGATGTTACAAGATATCCCTCCAAAAATTGGAATTCTGGGTAACTTCTGTCCATCAAAATTTTACTTTTTCAGTCACAGATGATGTTTTGGACTGTAAGGTGTATATTAATTCAAAATTTATATTGTTACTAATATGATTTTTTTATATAAAGAGGGAAGTTCGTACATTGGCTACACGCATGTTTTCAAGTGCAATATCCAAAGATGCGTCACTGTTTCCGGTGTACGATATCTTACTGTGTTTTTCAGGTCACCTACAAAAATCTGAAAATGGTCTTGACATGATATTTTCACCACCAGTAGGTGACATTACGAACTATATGTATGCAGATTTTCAAGTAGCTACCTTAAACAAAACAAAAGTTATGACCCAACAGGTAGAACTTTTTGAATGACCCTCGTATAAATGAAAGTTCAAATAATAAATTATAAATAGATACTTTCGCAGTATCTGATCATTTCTGCTTGGTGGTAGTGGTGGTGCATGGTGGTGGTGATGATGATGATGATGACTGATGATGATGGTGGTGGGTGGTGATGATGATGATGACTGATGGTGAGGGTGATGATGGTGATGATGATGATGATGATGAGATGATGATGATGGTGGTGGTGGTGGTGATGGTGATGGTGATGGTGATGGTGATGGTGATGGTGATGGTGATGGTGGTGATGATGATGATGATATAATTATGATGATGAATAATCAAAATTAAAAAACACACATTAACTTGGACAAATCTATTTAAATGCAATGAAAAATGTCAATTGGAACTTTATCAGATATAATTAGGCTACAAAATGTTTAGCGCTTTATCTTGTTTATGGCATAAGGTTAAAATTTCCTAAAATTCTCGTTTCTGCCTAATATGGAAAAGCTCTCTTGGCAGCTTGTAATTGCATATAGGCTAATTATTGCAAAGGTTAAAAATTTGAAATTTGTTTTTTCAAAATGCACCAGCAAAGTTAATAACTGCTGCCACCTCAGGTGAGTTGCATTAGGTTTTAGGGTTAATACTTGTGTTAGGGTTAGGATTAGGACTAGATTAAGCTATAATTGTGATGTTTAGTTTAGCAAATAAACTGTTAAAAGCATTAGCATTGGCACAGTCGGGGGAATGAGCCACCCTTGATTGGAACCACCCGTTTGGACACCCCTAATTCCCGGCCAAATGAGTTGGCCGTGTATGTACATTTTTTTAATGGAATGTTAATTTCAACCCCTCATTTGGATCCTGTGGCAGATTTTCCGCGGCTATGATCTTAATTGCGAAGGTCTAGTTACGCCACCGAGGATTAGGGTTAACATTATGGTTGTAAGTTGCGACCACTATCGTTAAGTTTCTACAAGTACAAGACAGCAGCAATATCAAATTGTATATGCAACAATTTTTATGGTGTGTTGACCAGATAACATTTAGAGGAGTGACCATCATCATCAATCATAGTCTTCTAAGTGTAATAGCATCAAGATGATGACAAAGATGAAGGCAGATCATAGGATGGATTCTACTCTCGGTTCTAAGGGTTGCCATGTGTTGCATTTTCTGCCCAATTGGGTTATATTCTGAAAAGTTTCTGTCAGGGAAGGGATGTTATGAGTTGGGTGCAGACCAATAGTGTATGGTATCAAGATGGCAACACAGATGAAGACATATCATTGGGCTGAGCTTATTCTTGGTTCTAAGGGTTGCCATGTGTTGCATTTTCTGCCCAATAGGGTTCCTTTCTGAAGGATTTCTGCCAGGGATGGGGATGTTATGAATTGGGTGCATATTTACAGTCTTATGACATCAAGATGGCAACACAGATGAAGGCACATCACTGGGCTAGGCTGAGCCTATTCTTGGTTCTAAGAGTTGCCATGTGATACATTTTCTGCCTAATTGGGTTGTTTTCTAAAGAATTTCTGCTGGGGAGCTTATAGGGAGGGATATGTTTGGGTTAGGTACAGATTTACAGTCTAATGGCATTAAGATGGCAACACAGATGAAGGATAATCATTGATCTGAGCCTATTCTTGGTTTCGAGGGTTGCCATGTGTTGCATGACCTGCCCAATTGGACTACATTCTAAGATATTTCCTCAAAATATCAAGGACTACCTCAAGAACCATTGGACTAATACTAGGCTTGTTTGTACTCATTTTTATGGATTTTTCATGCTGATCCCAAATATGGTCATGAAAATGTACAATTCTGAAATTTATGCATTTTTAAAGAAAATTTGAAACTTGCCATCTGCAGTCGACACCCACGTGGAGAGGGTTAAGACTGATGTTGAAGATCAAGAACCACTGAACTAATACTAGGCTTGTTTGTACTCATTTTAATGGATTTTTTATGCTGATTCTAAATATGGTCATGAAAATGTACAATTCTGAAACTTTTTAAAGAAAATTTGAAACTTGTTGTCTGCAGTCAACACCCACGTTGAGAGGGTTAAGACTGATGATGTTGAAGATGTGGGTGGCATTCTGAAGTTAGTATTCTGCCGCTGCCAAACTTTGGGCTGCAAGATTGTGACAGTTACACCATATCGTGCTTCCTCAAATAGATTTTTCTTGAGTAGATTTGCTTACATCATCATATGGCTGTTTGTATTTTGTTTACTGCGCTAGTGGTTTGTGGGCGTTTGAAAACAGACCATCAGGGAAGCTGGTAAAGCACTCTGCTGATTCTATTATAAACATGCTCTTTGACTGGCCTGTATCACATGAATGCTTATTTCATAAACTCTGGTATGTAAGTGCACATACGTAGCAAAAATAGCTTGCATCCTTGTTAAATAATTTTGAATGTAATAGTGTGAGCTCAATCACCCTGAGTATCACTTTCAGACAAGATGTGCAGATTACACACTGGGATATAGCTACACCATGTTATACTTCCCATCTGAGAGGAGATTAACAGCGTTTTTTGATTGGTCTTACAATATTATTTTGAATGAGAAGCAAACTGGAAAATAGCAGTTGAAGGTCGTTTTCTACTGTGATAAAATGCTGTATGTAGGCCTATACTTATGTCATATTTTTACCGTTTCCTACTTATTTCTCGTTCTGCAGACACACTCTCATTATACCATGCACCTACCCTGAAGACGGAGGCATGTACATCGCTGAGGCTATTAACGCAGGAGGATCAGAGATGAGCTGTGCAGAACTGCAAATTATAGAATCCAAGAGCTCAGACGAAGATGAAGAAACAGCACCCAACTTTGACTTCTACAAAGACGATGGTCAACCTATTGTTACATCTTCATCAGAAGATGAGGAGGAAGAGGAGGAGGAGGTGGAGATGGAAGAAGACAAGGAAGAGGAAGAGGATCAACAATTTGAAGAGGAGGAGATTAAGGAAGAAGATGAAGAGCTGTACTTTTCATTTCCATTACGGAAGAAGACTTTTGTGAAAGAAGGGAGAAGGGCGACATTAGAATGTCAGGTCAAAGGAGGAGCTGATATAAATGCTATCTGGTAAGTATTATACTACATTAACCCTGTGAAAACCAGACTTGTAGTATTGGGACCCGTCATGAGTACGGGTACGGGTACGGGTCCGAGCCATGAGTACGGGTACGGGTACGGGTCCCAGACCATGGGTACGGGTACGGGAACGGGTCCCAGGCCATGGGTACGGGTACGGGTCCGAGCCGAGTACGGGTACGGGTCCGGGTCCGAACCCAAAATAGGGTGCGGAACGGGCACGGCAACGGGTCCGGAGCCATGAGTACGGGTACGGGTGCAGGTGCGGAAATTGGGACTCGAACGGGTAATGCAGGGTACGGGTCCCAGTATGGGTACGGGTACGGGCCATGGGTACGGGTACAGATATTGGGACTAGAAACATTGTATGAGTCCCATTATGGGTACATGGGTATAAACAAAGCTATTGTTGTGTGTGCCATGAGTTGCTGAGACATTTTTATTTGTTAAGAAGTACTTCCATTTACAGAAGAAAATTGTAGAACTGGTTTTGTGGAATTAATCAAGTACAAAAGAGATTGGTGATGGTCTTAGTGAATCTAGCTTAAATATTTTGGGATGCAAAAATCATGCAAACTATGTCTGTGTATTGACACACAGACTGTACAATACTAATTTCAATATACATTTAGCAGTGATATAGCATTCAAGTTATTATTCACCTCAAAACATCAACTGGATTTCAAATTCGATCCAAAATTTGTAGACTTAATTGTCAATATCCAATTTAGTGAAGCCCTTCATGCACATCCACACATCCCAGCACACATCCACCAGATTATCCATTAGCTTAATATAATTATTATCATTAATTAGGCACATCTGGATAATTATTAATGTTTTGCCTATAAGCTCCAATAAATCATAAATTTCTGTAAACATGGTATGGCAAAGGAGCTATATCATTTGACTCAAATGCACACACTGCCCAAGTACATGTGGTGGGAAAATGTAGTTTTTATGTGTGCACTTGTGCTAGGGGAGTGTTGGATGGGTAATATTAAAATGATGAATAAAATAATGCTATAATAATGATATCAAAACATGATAACTTGAAATTCACCACAAACAACAATTTCTTGAAATGTTTTACTTCCAGTTTGCTATTTTTTTCTGTATCAGTCAGAGTGTGAATGCTACATGTGTATATACATGTAGGTGTGGCATACAGTGTGCATATGTGCATAGGCTGGAGGCTGTCACAATCATGACAATGTAGGTATCTACCCTGTGTGTAGCATACATGTACATTTTGTGTAGCCAGGACTAGATTTACCTTTTTCAGGGCCTTGGGCCAGGCTACAATTTAGGGCACTTGCTATCTGGATCCATGCATGTGTTACTCCCCACCCAACCCCATCCATGTAATCTATTGTTTTGATTATGTCTATGATCAGAGGACTCAGTGCATGAGTGGAGTTAACAGGCTTGTGAGAAGTGAGAGTAGATCTACTCTCACTTTCTTACATGCATGTAGGCAGGCACTGAGGATGGTATGGTACCAGACCCATGGTACCCGTGTCCACGGTACGGGTCCGGTCCCGGGCCATGAGTACGATGGGTACGGTGCACGGGTCCCAGGCCATGAGTACGGGTGCACGGGCACGGGTCCCGGGCCATGAGTACGGGCACGGGTCCCAGGCCATGAGTACGGGTACGGGTAACGGGTCCCAGTCCATGAGTACGTGGTACGGGCGGGTCCGAAGCCAAAGTAGGGCATGAGTACAGGTACGGTGCACGGGTCCGGAGCCATGGGTGCGGGTACGGGTACGGGTACGGAAATTGGGACTCGAGTACGGGTACGGGTACGAGTACGGGTACGGGTACTACAAGTCTGGTGAAAACTACCTGCCAATTGGCCAAAAAGAAGTGTTCATTATCAATTGGACCAATCAGCAACATTGTTAGAAAAATTTCACCACACAAAAAATTGGGGTGAATTATTTGCAAAGCTCCATTCTGATTGGTGATTAAAGTGAAGATATCATGTAATTGACCAATCAGTGGCAATGTTAGATCGGCAGGTAGTGTCCAGTGGGTTAATTTAGAGAATAACTTTTTGTGTGATTGATTTGTAAACATGTTTAAAACCTAAACACCAATGTCAAATTCAAGACATGGTGTGTTTTTAATTTATTAAATGCAAGCTGCCATCAAATTCCTTAACATGTTAAGCAGTTATGGGGGCAAATTCCCCAGTCAGAACTCTTGCCCTCTGTTTTCCCCAGTAAAAAACAAAATTGCAAATATTTCCACTTTTTGCAGCAATTTTGTGCAAAATGTGTTGATTTTTTCCCCTGAAATTCACTTTCCCCCCTCCCATGCCCCCCCCCTCCAAAAAAAAAAAAAATCCTGGTGATGCCACTGCTGAGCACTGATTTTGCACAACTGCATTTAAATTTGAATCAAAAATTCCTGTTGTCAACGTAAGAATCTGATTGTTTTGAGCAGTATGTTTGGAGCAACGTGTCGTCTTGCACACTCCTAGATCATATCATATAGCATGAACATGAAATTACATAAAGATTCTCAAGTATCAAGTTATATAAGAAATGAAGGGAGTAGTCTTTGTCAAAGATCCTCACAAACCTTACCAAGGGGGAGCAGTAAAGGTTGACAATGTCAATTGGCATTATATCAATAATTGTCTTAGTTAACTTGGTAAGGATGAATATTCAGGCAAAAATATTTCACGCGCATTTGTACCAAGGAACTAGATTCTCTCTACTTCAGAATACTTCAGAATTTTTCACATCCCCCATCCCCCTTATGTCAAAAGAAAATCTACACCACTGCCGTATATACAAAAACCAATATGTTACCAGCTAGGTAGAGTTTAATCAAGAGCTTTGAACAATTAATTTCAGATGCAAAAGCTAACATTTGGATTATTAAGGGTAACTTGTCACATTTTAATCAATGTTTTGGGGAATTTGATGCAAATTTTAGAATGGAGCCATTACTATTCTATTCCTACAAATTTTAATTTTTAATTTTTTTAAATCACTGACAGTGTCTTTAACAAGCTCTGTCATTGGCTTATCAAGCCATAGAACCTATTGCTTGCTATCTTGGTAGGCAGTATGCAGTAACATGATTTTCAGCTTGTAATGAATACATGCTATCTTTAGCAGATAGCGCTAATATCAGCCTGTAAAATAATGTAGTTTGTCCAGGCGCCAAAAGATATAGCATGCTTTCTACAGTAATACTATGGCTACAATGCTTTGAAAAAACAAAACCAGGAAAAAGTCCTTGTTGCACGCCATTTCAGACCTGGCGCTATCATTTGCATCAAGTGCGGTGCCATGTATGCTACAACTGGGAAATTTAGTTGTGAAAGCTAAGTTCAACTTTTGGGTTGCTATTTGTACTAATTAAAAATCAGCTGTTTATGGTGCAAGTAGACAAAATATTTTGTATGAAAATCTAATAAAGCCTTTATGCAATAGATTGAACGAAAAGCTAGTAGTTAAAAGAAACTACCAACTATAGTATTCAAATCAGGATACTTTACCCAGCAACAAAAATATTTTTTTAAATGTTATTTAAACATTTGCATCTAGTGTTCACAAATGTTTTAGAATGTTATTAAAATGTTTTATACCCTTTATATAACACACCAATAAAACATTTTCTGTAAAACATTTTGTGTGTGCCAGGTTAGTTCTTCTCTCTCATTTAATTATTTTTATAGTAGAGCATAATTTCAAACCCGTTGTAATTGTTCACTAATCTGCACTTTCTTCAGTAGACAACAAGACCTTGCTGAGGAAAAGATGTTATCTTCAGTAGATAGCACTATGAGCATGCTATGTCATCTAGTCTTAGCAACTAACTTGTATTGATGCTATCCTCAGTGAAGTTATATCATGCTATCTTCAGTAGACAGTAGCATGGGTTTTAGGATCAAAATTGCTATCTTCAGTAGATAGCGGTATCATTAACATTCTATATTTTTAGCTGATAGGGTATATTGCTGATCCATTGATTATCCTTTTCTGGTGCATTGTGGGATAGAAAAGGGGGCAAATCGATCGCTAATTTGCTCCCTTTTCTATCCCACAATGCACCAGAAAAGGATAATTAATGGATCAGCAATATACCCTATGCTTTCTTTACTAAAGGTATGGTACGCCTTCATCTGTATTATATTGGGCAGTACCAACATTTCAAGCTGACAAGGAAACTGTGCAGTAGATAGCAGTTATATCAACATTCTGTATTGGTTGTCATGCTGTGAAAGATATTGTATGCTTTGTTTAGTAGACAGCAGTACCATGATTTTCTGCTGATGTGTTTTAAACACATCAGATGTTTAAAAGATGTTATCTTCAGTAGATATCACTATGAGCAAGCTGTTTTAATCTAGCTTTAGAAGCTCAATTCACCCTGTCCTCAGTGAAGCTATGGCCTGACATACTATCTTCAGTAGACTGTAATATGGTTTTCACTGGATCAAAATGCTGTCTTCACTATAGCAGTAACATGATTTTCAGCTGATGAGGAAAAGATGAAACTACATCCATGCTGTCCTCAGTAAAGCTGTGTCTGCTATCTTCTGCAGAAGACAGTAACATGATTTTCATCAGATCAGAAATATTATCTTCAGTAGATAGCAATATCAATTACATTCTTTGCCATAGGTATGACAAGCTTTCATCAGTGGACAGTATGTTTATCACATAATGAAAAAAACATGCTATCTACAGTAGATAGCAGTAATATTCAAATCCTATAGTTGATAAGCTGAACAAGTTCAGGCAAGCAATTTGGCATGCTATCTTCAAAGGATAGAAGTAAACATGATAACCTAATATGTGACCCCTCGGCACAACTGAGCCCTGAAGTCGCCAATCATCATTTTTGAGATATTTAACCAAAATATTCTGCTTGAAATTAGCTTTAAAATGATGTATATCATGTCTATAGTACTTGACATTTAAGTAGTGAAAAATCAATAAAACAGTCAATAAATCCTTTGTTTCCTATTGTTTATTGTTAAGTTCGATGGAGCATATCTCAATAGTGGCACTGGCGACATCCGGGCTCAGTTGTGCCGAGGGGTCACATATTGAACTGACCTATATTTATTGCAAGTGACCTAATTAACACCCTGGGTGTACTAATCAGGTGGAATGAGTGTTATTATTTAATGAAGGGTTGTTTGTTTGTTTTTGGTTAGTTTGCTTTTTTCTTGATTTGTATTTGTTTATTTGCATGTTTGTTTTCTTTGTTGGATATACTTGACTTTAGTTTTCAATTTTTTCCTATATTAATGCCTTAAACTTATTGAAGGCCTAGGGGTCTAAATCAAAATGAAATCACAGAAAAATGGGTCAAGCCATAACATTTAGTTACAATAACATTGTCCTTTGTGAAAGTCATTATACTTAGTTCTCTGGGTTAATAGGATGAACAAATTTTAATCTTTCCCCAGAGTAGCCAGTGTGTCTTCCCAGAGTAGCCAGTGCACATACATGTTGGAAAATGAATTAAAATTTGTTCATTGTCCTTTGTGGTTGATAACCAAACTTTACATTAATTTTCCCAATCATGCAAATTGGAGGTATACATATATTAACAATGTATTTCTTCATTTTTTTTTTTTAATTTCACCTAATGGAAGATTGCCATTGTAGCTAACTTAAAAGTGGCAATACAATGGCAATCTTCCATTAGGTGAAATTAAAAAAAAAATGCGAAATGCATTTTTGTGTGTTTTTCTGTGTCAGGATTTATGTAAAATGTGTCAAGTCCCAAATATGAATTGTTAAATCAGTTGCAAAAAAGTAGGTTAAATGAAAAAGAAGTTATACATTTATTTTCTATACATAATCTTGCTTGTAAACAGTCTAATGTAAAAAATATATTTTTCATAGGCATTTTATATATTAATATGAAATGCTGATGAATGCAATGCCACACGGGAAATAGTTAATTTTCAGTCTTATGCCGTATTTGTAATTTTGGGACCAAAAGAAGTTTTTTTTTTTTTTGATTTGATTTGTTCGGGTTTTGACAACCCTGGATAACCCAAGAAAGCCTCTATTGAAGCTTATTTCCATTGGGGTCCATTTGAACACCGGGACGGCTTGGGAACAGTCAGGGGTTAACACCCTACTCTTTTGAAACTGGCTGCGTAGATACATGTACAGGTATGACTCTCTGCACACGGGACCGACGGCTTAACGCCCCTCCGAAGGACGGAGTACTTTCATGATTCATTTACCCAATTCTAAATGAACCATGGGAGAGCGGAAGTCTGAATTTAATCTACAGATGTTGCCAATTAATTTCAGACTTTTTTTTTTCCAAGTCAATATCCCAGCTAATCGTCACCGCCGGGAATCGAACCCGGGACCTCATGCACTCTAACCATTGCGCCACGCTCTCCCTAAAGTGCATCTCCCTAAAGTGCATCTGCAATAAAAAATAATGCATAAAGTAGCAAAAGATGTTAAAAGCACAACACGGTCCCTTAAAGCCATATTGTAACATTTTCATACAAAATAGATTAGTATTTCTTTGCCATAAAATGATAGCTTTTATTATCAGATATGTCCCCTTTTAATTTTGAGCCGAACAACTGAGGTAAAGCAAAGAAAATTGGAATTTACTACCACACCGATCATGGACAATGCGTGTTGCTCCATCGGTCGTGCTATGGTACGATCCATTGATGTGTACGATCGTCCTACACGCCATGTACGTACTGTGTTATGTACGCATTCAACAAATATTTCCATCGTAATAATTAAACGAATGGTTCCTGTGTTTTATTTAAAATCTCGGATTTTGACAAAACTACAGCACCTAGAGTCTTGATTTTTGCAGGGCAGGGTATGTTAGTTTAATAAAGTACAATAAATTGTGTAAAAAACAGAATTTTGAATAATATTGAGGGCGTTCTCCTCAGCAAATGTTACAATATGGCTTTAAGATGAATTTATATGATAACTAGTTAAATACTGTTGTCCCTTTGGGTAAAATTCTATCCAATTAGTACCTGTGCAGCTGAGTATGTGTCATTGTCATTATAGATTGGTATGATGGGCATAGATAGAAAATATGGAAGTGGTATGATTGCCATTTGGAATTTGTTAATTAGTACACTTGCTAACAGAAATAGTGATTACTGATTGATACTGTCATCTTCATGGGAGGTGTGTGTCTTATAGACCCATTGAAGAGGAAGTGGGAAGAAGTCATTCTTGGGTCAAATACTGTACTAATGTATTGGAGTCCCCATTCAAAGCGAGGAAGTGTGAAAGAAATATGCATATAAAGCAGGGAAAATGATAAAGCAAGGATTACAAAGCGAGGATTTCTACAGTATTAAGCCCAATCCTCGACTTATATGCGATGAAATTAAAATGTATATTTTAATTTCATCGCTCGATGTTGTGATGTTTTAAAAGCATGTGGGGTCTGCATCTCCTTTTAAGGTCATTCTACCGACCTTGATTTTCCAGCAGCCAATCAGAAGCGTGCACGGCTGCAATATCGCAGCGCGATACGAAAAAGTTGAACATTGTTCAACTTTTTCGTGGTCCAAAATTTCCACCGCGCGATGAGAATTTTCACCGCTGAGCTCGCAAAAACCTGGCTCAGATTAAAGTTTTTATAGCATTGCAGCATCGCAGCAGGATCGGGCTTTAGATAGGCAGACCTCACTCGGTTTGGGGTGTTTGAAAAACACAATTATAAGCTTTCCTGCTTTATATGGGGGTAGTATGAATGTCTCATTTCTCCGGGGTCTTGGTATGACTGTGCAGAACTTTTTTTAGTGTGATGTGTGGGGTGACCCTCACTTTCAATGGGCTTCCACATATTTTGGTTAGGAAGAAAATAGCACTCAATGTAGCGGTTCAAATTAAAGGTTTGCGAGTGAATCAAATTAGAAAATTAGACTCGATTTGAAATGTACACCCCCTGTGTGGGAGATTAAAGTCATGTCTTCCAAAAGGATTTCAACTGGAATAGCCCATGTAGACTCTTGTTATACATATTCTAAATGCCCTTAATGAAGTTGAATAGCATCCAAGGATACGACATTTACATTAGCTTAAAACTATTATTTACATTTTGTTGGGTTCCAAAGCAAATTATATGTGTTAGATTTTTCTTCCTGCCAGATGATAGAACAGTTTCTTAAATATATGTGACCAGATCTGATCCACTCAGGCCAAAGTCGATCATGTAACATGAATAGGGTATCAAATTCATGTAAAATTGGTGTAAAAGGGTATGTTTTTGTAGCTCTTACGTACTTAGGGTAGTTTTGCCAAGTTTGGGATTTTGTGCTTTCTCCTTCATTCATGAAAAGTGAAAGGAAAGTGTCTTCTTCCTACACCCCAAAAGCAGTTAAAAGCCATCTTTCAGCTGTCAGAAATGACAGATCCCTATACGGGTCCAGCTAGCATGATAAACACGAGGTCCCCGGACGAGGTCACAACTTGTTCAGAATATACAACCAATCAGCATGCTTTTTCTTAACTGTGGAGTCAATAAATTATGAGGAAAAATATAAGAGGATTTCCGATTGGCCGAACCTCTTTAAACTCATCAATATTCATAGTCTTGGTGGCTTCCAGCCCAGAAAATTTGGTTGATCAGAACATGGTCTAAAGCAGCAACAAAGCAACCACACGAACTTCTAGGTTTGTAAACAAGCTGTGTCAATGAACTTTTGACATGTGTGAAATTTTACCGGGTATTTACAAACACAATGATTGAATAATTTGGAACTATTTTGGCTTTCTTAAAATATAAATCAATGAGTTTCAGGATTTTGGTTGGGTTTACCACTAAATCCAGTATGATAATTAATGCTCTAGGATGTTTTAAATCGAGACGAAATCAGGAAATAAACCAAGCTAAACTGGCCGTGTTTGCCGTCTTCTTCCAACTTCAATGTGTGGTTTGCAATCGCCATGGTTGTAATTTATGTTGGACTTGCAGTTCAAAATTCTCTTGGATATGTGGAGAAATGCCTGGGTACATCCCAATCCCAAAGAATAAATTCTACAATATTTCAATAAAAAGGGTTGGACCTGTGATCCAAAAAGGGAAATTATTGGCCCAAAAATCTTTAAAATATTGGACATACTGCATGAACTTTGAGGTAAGCTTTAGCACCACGTAAACTTGTATGGCTCAAAATTCAGACGGCTTGCCACAAATTGCCAGCATTATCATGCCACTCGCCGCCTGGGTTCTGTGTGTTTACTTGTTTAGGGGTAATAATTGCATCAATTACTTGTTTAGGGTTGGGAAAAAAGACAACTACTTGTTTAGGGTAGCAAATAGTGCAACTTATACTTGTTTAGGTGGGAAATTTCAGTCTCGGAACTACTTGTTGAGGGTGCTTTTTGAGAGTCCTCGGACGCGCCTGATACCCCTCTTGACACTATAGTGGCCCCCGGTTTTCATCGGAAAGTTGAAAATTACCTCCCGAAGTTGACACCGTAAGTCGGTAATCGTAACTCATATCGGCGTGATTTTAAGCTTAATATCTATCGACTTTTTTGAGCATTTTTAAATATAATTACAAGTTTCAACATGTGTCGATTGCCGTATTTTTTTCCGCCACAAAGTGTTGAATTAGAAATCATGTGTCCATAACAGGGCTATTTCTAGTGTGTTTTTTTATAGAGGCCCTGCATGAAATTATCGATTGGCTCCAAACAAAGGATTTGAGCCGGTGTCCTTCACCGTAGTTATGGCGGAGTGCAGTCCATGCAATCAAATGTTGTCATCAACCTATGTGATCGTAGTGCAGGGTATGTGTGAGAGACGAACTGTCACGGTAGATTGCAATCATGCATTTGTTGAATGCATTTGAGTAGTCCGCCATATTTACGGGATGATACGTCACATGCAAGGCCTCTATTTTTTTTTCTTCTCACCTTTTGCTTATATCTCAGTTTCATTATTGACGACATTAGCCTGATTGGATCAGATCTGGTCACATATGCAATGCGATATGACACAAACAGGCCAACCATGCCAACATAGGTCATTTTGAATGGTGAAGTGGTAAGCTTTTATTTTTAGCCAATTTTTTATGTAGGCCTATATCATTATTATATTGTATTCAATTTCACAATTGGCACCATTAGCCTGGTTGGATGAAACCACGTCACATAGGCCTATGTGACGCAATCTGATCCAGCCATGCCAAAGTTGGCAGTAATACAATTGAGATATCTAGGCAAATAAATGAAATAAAAAATAAAATTAAAATAACATATACAAATGCATAACTTTGTAACCTAATATGCCAGGGACTTGGAGAATTGGACATCAGTAGGTGGTATATTTAGTCGTCAAATTTATGCAGTTTTTAACATGCTTTTGAATAGGGATTTACAGGCATGAGAATTTTCAGTTTTAAAGCCCAATGTCACATGCATTTTCAGTTGTTTTAGGAATGTGCAATCTCATGCCTGGATTTATAGGGTTAGGGTTTTAGTTTAGGGCCCTGGGCCAGGCCAAAATTTGGAGGCCCCAAAACTCACCATGAGGAAGACATGTTCACTCAAGTGCAGTCCAAGTCTTCAGGTATAAGATCGACAGTAGCGGCGGGAGCATTACAATTCAGAGGGAGATGAGCTTAGATTTGATAAGGACATTTGCGAGCGAAAATTTTTTGCAATTTTACCCTATCTGGGCCTAAAACATGGTGTTATTTGGGTCAAAAGGAAGACACCGGGCAATTTTGGGGGCCCCAAAATTTTGGGGCCCTGCTGGGTCCGGGCCCAATAGTAAATCCGGCCCTGGGCATAGAGTGAGTTTCAGGTTCGGGTTAGGGCTTAGGATTAGGGTTTAAATAACAAGAAACCAGGTCAGAAACAACTAGAAACAAGCTAGAATCTTCTGAGTGTAAGAGACAGATTTCAGCCTCTTGCACACTATTGCAATTTTGCTCCTATACTTATATATATAGTTCCAGTAGGCTTTAAGTACTGATGGGACAGTAATGGTATAACTCAATTTTCAAAATATCCAACTTCGGTTTGAATGGAACAGATCATGTCACATACATCTTGTGTATCATTTTGGCTACATGTGGGCTACATCAGCCCCCTGGCACCAGCCTTGCCATTTGAAGCTGGCCTTAAGGGGGTTCTATACCCCTGGCCAATTTTGTGCCTATTTTTGCATTTTTCTCACAAATTATAGTGCATTGGTGACAAGTAAGGGAGTAATATATGTATATTATAGGGGCAAGGACTACAACTACTGCACTGAAAATTCAGCAACTCAGGGCAATTAGTTATTGATGAATTGATCAAATATTGGGTTTCCCTCATTTTTGACTGTAACTCTGCAACTGTTGTCTGTGCTGAAATAAAATTTTCAGTGCAGTAGTTGTAGTCCTTGCCCCTATAATATACATATCTTACTTGTCACCCATGTGCTTTATTTTTTGAGAAAAATGCAAAAATAGGCACAAAATTGGCCAGGGGTGTAGTACCACCTTAACTTAACCTTTTTTTTAAATATAATTTCTTACAAATATGATCAGTCGAATCTTTAATATAAAACAGTATTGTGTTAATCAAAGAAATTAACAGAATTGGTAGTATTGAATATGGTACCAAATTTGGGTCCACAGGCTCTTCATATCGGACTAAACCCATTTCCCTACAAAGTTCAGCCACCGGAAATCTTCAAGCATGTATGATGAGTAAAAGTATTAAGAAGTAAATATTAATTTGATCTATGATAATTGGTATGTGCAACAAGCACTCACTCAGCAAAGGTGAGAGTCATGATGGAATGTTATGATCCCATGATGCTTCAGTGGTATGTATCCTGCAGAGTGTCATGTCAGTTTTATCGCTGGATCTACTATATATTCTGCTAATTTGATCTCTTGGATATGAAACAAATGTTTCATATCCCTGTTAATACTATTGATTATCATTTTATTAAAACCAATTTTATTATTATTAGTTTCATTATTACAGGGGTTGGATATGATAATCTGGTATTTCACCTTTGAGATAATGTAAAAGTTAAATTTCTCATTGTTTAGATCGTAGTTAAATCAATAATTTCTACAAAATTGCAATGCATCATGGGTACAAATCAAGGTCTTCACTGAGGGTTAAATTATGGAAGACAAGAACTAGACTAACTTGGGGGTACATGAGTATTTTGGTGGTTTCATGTGCTCCTATGTGGTCTGTAGCAATAGATATGTGTATTAGTGAAGAGAGCCAGTAGTGACCACGAACCTGTGAAAGGGATCTCCCTCCCCCAGCGTGACACAGTTTATAATGAAGATGATTGGTCAATTTGGAGTCCAACTTATTGGACCGTGTAATTGTAAATGCTTATTGAAATGAGCTAGAAATATTTGTCAAATAGGAGGAACATGTTCCAGATTGTTTCCAATTTATGTAAATGTTTTTAGTGTTTGACCAAAATAAGAACATAAAATTATTTTCATAATTTACACTTAAAAGTATAGGAGGCATTGTAATTATGTCATTGAATGTGGTCACAATGGGTGTTTCCATTTAAACAATATTTTAACATTTGATGAGCAGGATGCCCTTAACATTTTTAAAATTTTGATACGATTGTAATTTACTTTGATAAAATGTTTGTACCCTGCTAAAATTAATGCTTAAGGTGCTGTAGTTATGACAAAATGTGAGATTTTAATAAAGACATGAGCAATGCTTTAAGTGTTTAATTCATACAAATTGGGCTATTCCAATTAAAATCCACACTACCCCTGTGGAAAATTTTGGAAATATCTTCCAAAGGGGGAGTATGTTCTTCAAATGTAATTGGTCAGGGTTAATCATTTTGAAACCCATACTCCCTCTGCATTATGGCTTTACATATATCTTCCACAACTGGAGCGAGTATTTCAAAAGGAAGTTACCCAACTGTCTATTCTATTCAAAACTCATACTCCCTCTGGAAGATTTAAGCTAAATCTTCCACATGAGTAGTGTGGACTTTAAATGGAATAGCCCAATAGACCTATTAGTAGAATGTGTATGCAATGTTCATAATTCTGTATGTATATACATACATGGCATACAGGGTCATAACACATCAAAAGGACCAACCTCGGTCACAACTGATGGAGTGACACACATTGGCAACAGGTGCTGGAATTAAATAGCCATTTTCATGGTTTTGCGTCATTTGGTAAACGATACATTTTTTTATCCTTTTATCCTATAAAAGTAAAGAGGACATGTGGGTCAAATGGGAAGGAAAATATAGAAGGCTACTTTTGTTTAAAATAATGAAGTTTTTGCTATCTACTGTAGATAACACTTAACACAATAAACATTGTGGCTATAAAGCTATATTTATCTCATTTTCTATGTGAATATATTGATATAAGAAATACACTGCAGTTTTTTAGTTAAATGGCAAAAACTGCAAAAATATAGCTTTACCAACCCACTCACCTTATTTATCAACATTAAAGTGGTGGCATCAGGAAGTAGCTAATATAAAGCTAGCTTTTAGTGTCAAATTGATGAAATGCCTTGCCCTTTTATATATTGAATATTATACAGATGGTATTTCTAGATGTGTAGCATTGGATGTCGGTTCAGGGGGGGGGGTTATCTAGTGATAGAGGTTCTCAAACTTATCTTTGTCGAATGAAGAAATTTTCTAATGTGAACAGGGTCTTTGTTGACTATCGGCAAATTGGTTCAAATAGATGTGACATTATTGACTGCTAATTAAGATGTCCACAAATTATGCTTACATGCAAGAGGTCCATTTGACACTTTAGTCTGAATGACACCCATTATGATTAGTGAGATTGTTTTGGGATGTGACTATATTGTTTTGGGACTCAACCAGTTAGTCTGAACACTAGGGTCTGTGGTCTGAAGGATCGTTAATCTGAAAGCGGTTAAAGTTAGGGTTCAGGGCATTTTAGGTTAGGATTAGTTTTATAGAGATAAGGTTAGTATTAGGGTCAGTGGCGTAGCCAGTGGGGGGCCATAAAAAGTCACACCCCCTGTTTTACCTGTTGGCATATTGGTACTGTAAACATGCATATAATAAAGCCCCCAATAGTTCCTTTACTCATAACAAGGAAATATCCTACTACTTTATAGTCTACTATACCAAAAGTGGCCCATAAATTGGCCTCCTCCATCCATCAATCAGTGAGATCCTGATTATCTGTTGGCATCACTCACAGATGTAGTGGACCATCCGAAAATGTCACTGCCAAGTGTAGAATCTGATCCTGATGCGACTCAAGTCTTGAGATAACATCGATAGATAATACACCGCTACCGACTTACACACATTTACATTGAATTTTTATTGCATTTGTGTACAATAAAAATAAATCTACGGTGATATGGCTGAACGGAGGAAGATGCATTTAAATACATGCATGTGGGAGTGAAAACTTTATCGGCCTTTCTCAGCTACTGTGTGATATATTTATTGTAATAAAAATTGTCTACTGGTTGACGGACAAGCGGCTATTTATATCATCACCTTGTGTGTGTGTTATATTGCTGAACGGAGGAGGAACATTTTCATATCTTATGGATTTTTTTACGCATCGTGTCTGAATGAGTTATATAGTTGACTGAGAGTTATATTTCTGTTGATGTTGTGGATCGTTATTGAAATTGCACAGTTTTGTAGCAAAAATTTTGTGAACATTATTGTGGACTGGTTATGCTGTACATGGTGTTACACATCGGCTCACAGAATTGAATAGTACTAGTAGGAAGATACACCATGATTTATCGTTCATAAGATATTATTAAACTGCAAAGTAAGTATGTTTTTATAAAAATTAATTTAAGATTTATTTGATTTTGGCCGTGTGGACAATTATTCGGACAAGGTTACTGATGGTTGACAAATGGCTTAAAGTGGTACTACACCCCTGGCAAATTTTGTGCCTATTTTTGCATTTTTCTCAAAAATTATTGCGTATTGGTGACAAGTAAGATATGTATATTATAGGGGCAAAGACTACAACTACTGCACTGGAAATTTTATTTCAGCACAGACAACAGTTGTGGAGTTACAGTTAAAAATGAGGGAAAACCAATATTTGATCAATAAATCAATAACTGCTTGCCTTGAGTTGCTGAATTTTCAGTGCAGTAGTTGTAGTCCTTGCCCCTATAATATACATATCTTACTTGTCACCAATGTGCTATAATTTTTGAGAAAAAAAGCAAAAATAGGCAAAAAATTGGCCAAGGGTGTAGTACCCCCTTAATATAGGTTCATATAATGATATATTTTGTCATAAAATATTTAAACTGCAAAGTTAGCCAGTATTAATTTAATTAAGATTGATTTGATTTTGGTGTGTGGACATAATTATCTGGACGGGGTTACTTAATACTTTTTTTGATGGTTGATGAATGGCTTGCACTGCAAAAATCTTTTCTAAGCATGCTAAGGGCAATTTAATCAAAAATGAATATCCAAATCTAAGGATTTGTTCAATATAGGTCCATATTGTATATTTTCCTTTAATTTGTAGCACCAGAATTTTAGTACCATTTTTTTATCTCTATAGAGAGTTCCCGTGTTTTCAAGCGGAACGGACTACAATAGTGTTTATAACGTGATTCGAACCGCCGTATTCCTCATTCCTTTGATTTGGTCAATGACCCTATTGGTGCTACATTCTACAAAATAACATTTGCTAATTATTGCGCGAGTGTTGGTATTCTGAAAATTGTAACGGAGTTTAGGTTTCCTCCAAGATGGCGGGTAACCCAAAACACGGAACTCTCTATTGGGGAATAGTTTCTAAACACATATTCAGCTTTGGAACACCATATATCATACAATGATAGTATTTGTTCAACCTCATGGAAATGTGTTGCCATCATAATATAGAAATTAAGGCGCACCATTTCCCATATGCTTTTTCATTTTTAGTAGCTGTCTGTCAACATCAAAATGTGAAATAAGTGCTGGTCAGGCAAAACGTGTAACAAAATGACATGAATATTTGTTGTGACCTCAATAATGATAGGAATTTTTTTCAAGAATTACTCATTTGTGGTGAGATAAATGTAGACAAACTTAGACAAGTGCTTTGACAAGTCGGTCCGCAGCTGTTCTTATTAACTAGCAGGCATAATTATTATTAAGTAGCTGGTGTAATTTGTTTGAATGGAAGACACATAGCAAGTTAATAGCAGGTAGCTGGTTAACTCTTCCAAGCCGTCAAAAGCGGACTACAGACGACAAGTTTCAAAAAATTTGTTAAAAATTCAAAAATTTCAGAACTGTACTTTTTAATGAGCATATTTGGAATCAGCATGAAAAAGGCATTAGAAAATGAGTACAAACAAGCTTGGTATTGGTTCAGTGATTCTGGAGATAGATCTTCATATTTTGAGAAAATATCACATAGGGGAGAGCGGGGAGTGTTAGCCTTAGGGGCAGGTTCGCCCACCCCTTGTTTCTCAGTACTACACACTTAAAACTACGGGGTCAAAAAATGACCCAAACGGGGTCATTTTTGACCCCAGCATAGTTATCAACTAAACACCATACCATGGACGGGGTCATTTTGACCCCATTGGTCAGGGTCATTGCAATGACTACGTATTTGGGTCAAATAGTAACCCCATTGGGGTCAAAATATTACCACATTTCGGGGTCAAATGAAAAAAGGGTGGCCTTATTTGGGTTATTCAATATTGACCCCATTGGTCAGGGTCATTGCAATGACTACGTATTTGGGTCAAAATGTAACCCCATTGGGGTCAAAATATAACCACATTTCGGGGTCAAATGTAATGACCCATTTGAAAGGGTTGCTTAAAATAGGGTTACTCAATAACCACATTTAGGGGTTATTTGGATTTTTTTAGTATGATGTGATTGATGGTATTGCTGGTCCCACCAGGACATAAGTGTGTCTCTGCACAGAGCAAGCATTACATACACAGCACATTTATACATAATGCATCTGTGTATCACACTCACACGCAGTCAGTCATCGCCTCATGACAGGTTACACATTATAAGCTTACATGATGTAAGCTTATAACACTGCAGTCAAGACACCCGCCACGACAGCATGAAATCGTCGAATCTGCGTGCACAGACAATGGTCTATGCATCCTTGCAGTCCCACTTTTCAAGTAACTTTTCATATTCCATCATGATCATGCAGACACACGACAATCCGATGAGCTGCACAATCAGAACAAATATGGCGCTGATGTGACGCGGGAAGCCGATGCACACACCGTATGTGCAAATAGTTCCAAAATGCAAGTCATTATAAAGTTGAAAAATTGGGCAACGTCGGTCAAAAAATTGGTTTTATTTATTAATCAAAAAACATTAATTGCACCTCATGTTTAAACTCATTTATGAATTGAGATTTTCAAAGCTGAACATTGAAACTGATATCAATGCGCGACGGTATCGGCAAAATGACCACAAAGTTTTTGACCACGTTCGTCGTGGTTAAAATGACCTCGTGAATGTGGTCAAATTAAAACAGTACAAACCCCTTATGGGGTCAAAACAACCCCAAACGTGGTCAATTCAAAATGACCACGGAAAATATAACCCCGGTGTTTTTAGTGTGTACGGCTATCGGGGAATTTGATGATGGCAAAATTAAGGTGACATAGGTCATTATAAACTTCTCATATTAGCTACGCGACATATTTGCAGCCAAAACAAAAAAATTACACCAAAATGTAATTTTGTCTTGCATTTATAATGTTGTATTATCATTGATACATAAATACAGATGGTTTTAATGGAAATCTGTATCGGGAACATATGGGATTTAATGCAGTTATAAACTCCTTATTCGATTTGTATTTTGCATACCCTGAAGAAAATACAAAAATGTGCACAAGGGGCACATTCGCCCTTTTGAGGATGGGGCATGTTCGCCCTATATCTTCCCCGGGTGGACTTACCCCAAACTGGAGGGTGGACCTGCCCCATCAGCGTACTAGGCTACTACCTTTTTTGTGATTAGGGTGAACTTACCCCACCATATGGGCGAACCTGCCACAATATAATATGGGGCAAGTTCGCCACTTTGCAAAACTTTTTTGTTTTTTGTTTGCTCTATTCTGTTGCTATTGTAGGGCCTATAGTTCTGGGATTGTGGCCATATATAGCTGAGACATGGGGCTTTCACATGGGCTAATCAGGTCATCCCTAACCTTAAAATTGACATCGCTAGGCTGGTCAGAAAAATATAGAGGCGAACACTCCCGCTCTCCCCTAACTTGGACATTTTTATGTTTAAGACTATGGCTGGCACGCAGAGCATTAAAGGGAGAAACACAGACTCTGTAGGGCTGCATGCCATTGTACAGTACTGATCAAAATGTCTTCAAGTTCAATCTACGTTTTGCTTTGCGTGGAGCATGCTGACAATTGTTTAGTCTGTCAGTTGTATCTTTGTGTCAAGTGCCTCGCATAAATTTTGCACCCGATTGCATGTCTGAGGAGACATATGAATAAACATATAGAAGTAGTAGCATGGTAGCCTTGCAAAGTAGCCTTGCACATGCAGCGGCATCAGGTCCGTATGCAGAATTCTTTTAGGGGGTGCTGATTTTGAAAAAGTGGACTTTTTCCCAAGTGGGGGGCGATTTTGTGAAAAGTGGACTTTCTTCCCAAAATTTGGACCTTTTGGACCAAAAAGCATAAAAACATGATTGCTGCCACGCCGCATAAATTGTAATTTTGGGCACTTTTGGTATACTTTTGGGGGCAACCGCACCCCCCTGCATACGGGTCTGAGCAGCATGCATGTTGTGGGTATTGGCTAACAAGGCAATGACTAGTACCTTTCACCTGTTTTAAAACTCTCCTATCACCAAACCCCCTCTTTACAACCTCTTTCTCTAGGCACGTAAAATGACAAGATACATGGGGACCCCTACCTATAGTCCCCACTCTGTAAAACAGTGTTTTCTCGTAATGTGGGGACTTGGCGATGACCCCACTAACACATTGAAAAGCACCATGTTTGTCCCCACTATTACGGTCAGACAAGAGCATCTTCACTCTCTTTCTGCCTCCTCTCTCTCTTTACTCCCTCCCTCCATTTCATCTCCTTCATACACATATTTTTCTATTCCTTTATCTGTCTCTTTATGTCTGACTGACTCATGTCCGTACGCAGTGAGGTTTTGGGTGTGGCACCCCCCCCCATTTGCAAAAGTATAAAAAAAGGTCCCAAAAAATCCCATTATGCGACCATAATGAGCAAAACAAATCTGGGTTTTGATGCTTTTTTGGTCAAAAAAGGTCCAAATTTGGGGGGAAAGGTGCACTTTTTGCAAAATATTCCCCCTCCCCTGGAAAAATGTTCCCCGTTTCATAACCTGCACCCCAAACAAATCATGCGTACTGGCCTGGACTGACTGTCAGTCTTTGTCATGTATATTTTTCCTTTTGTCGGTCTTAAAATATCCACATTGAGCAATTCATTTGTACAGGATGTAACATTCTGTTATTTCTTTTCAATTCTTCCATCAATTATTTGCCGTCACCCTAAAGCAATGAATAAAGACAACTTACGCTCCATTACTTGTCTGGGGTCACTCACATGGCTATATTTATCACGCTTTCTTTGATATGTTACAATAGAATTTGATATTATAATGCTTTTTACTATTATTCTCAGAGACCCTTGATATACCTTGATATCCTGAGGAAATGTATCTATTTCTGAACATGATTTATGAGCGAGTTGGTACTGGGAAGTGGTATATTTTTAGCATTTTTACTTTTTATTTGCAAATTTAGTTGTTCTGTACAGTTAGCAGTTCATTTTAAATCAGGCATTAAAAACCCTGACTGCACTACTCAATGCAAGGGCATTACATATAACGGGGGTTCATGCCCCGGATGCTCTTGGATTTTAGCTTTCTCCTGGCATGTTTTTGTACAAATTTTTTTTAAAAAGGGCGAGAGGTACCATATTTACGGATTCAGGCTAAATTTAAAATTGATATAGAACGTTTGTTTTTTGATCGATTACAAAAATTAATTTTTGTCGTATAAAGAAATTGTATCTGGTGTGAATTACACTACAGTTTTTATTCCTAGGGCTCTTTGACTTCTTCAAATAATTTTTTTAATGATAGAGTGAATCCCCTGGCCCTCTATAATTACGCACAAAAGATCGACCCCCCTTAAATACTTGTTTGATGGTTGACAAATGGCTTATGGTGGTACTACATCCCTGGCAAATTTTTGCTTTTTTGTCAAAAATTATAGCGTATTAGTGACAAGTAAGATATGTATATTATAGGGCAAGGACTACAACTACAGCACTGGAAATTTTATTTGGCACAGACAACAGTTGTGGAGTTACAGTCAAAAATGAGGGAAAACCAATATTTGATCAATAAATCAATAACTACTTGCCTTGAGTTGCTGAATTTCCAGTGCAGTAGTTGTAATCCTTGCCCCTATAATATGCATATCTTACTTGTCACCAACGCGCTATAAAAATGCAGAAAAATGCAACAATAGGCAAACAATTTGCCAGGTGTGTAGTACCACCAAATCAGAGGATTTTGTTTAATCAGGGATATGATAGGTCCATTTTGTACATTTTTCTTTAATTTGTACACCATATATCATATAGCCTAAGTATTTAACACAAAGATAGTATTTGTTCAACCTTATAGAACCCTTTGGGAACACTGTGGCCTAGCGGAACGGGCACTGACTCATAATCGGAAGGTTGCGGGTTCGAGCCCCGGCGACGCCATCGTGTTGTGCCCTTGAGTAAGGCACTTTATCTTGATTACTCCTCTCCACCCAGGTGTTTAAATGGGTACCGGCATTCTTAAATGCTGGGAAGGTAACAGACTTGCTGTAGAGGAGGTGACTAGCGATCCCCCTATAGCAACATTACATGGAGGAGTCTGGCCCAATCGCCAATGAAAGAGAAATGGGCACTCCGATCACTATTTATACAAGATCGTCTCCTTTACCTTTACCTATTATAGAAATGTGTTGCTATCATATAGAAGTTAAGGCGTAGCACTTCATATATGCTTTTTATTTTATTTGAAGTAGCTATCGGCATCAAAATGTAAAAAAGAAGTGCTGGGCGGGCAAAATGTTTGACAAAATGACATGAATATTTGTTGTGACCTCAATAATGATTGGAATTTTTTCAAGAATTACTCATTTGTGGTGAGATAAATGTAGACAAACTATAGACAAGTGCTTTGACAAGTCGGTTCACAGCTGTTCTTATTAACTAGCAGGCATAATTATTATTAAGTAGCTGGTGTAATTTGATTGAATGGAAGACACATAGCAAGTTAATAGCAGGTAGTTTTAAAAAATTTGTTAAAAATTTAAAAATTGTAATTTTTCATGACCATATTTTGAATCAGCATGAAAAATGCATTAAAATGAGTACAAACAAGCCTAGTATTGGTTCAGTGGTTCTTGAGATAGGTGTTCATATTTTGAGAAAATATCTCAAATCTTGGATATAGTTGAAGCCTATATGGCTGGCATGCAGAGCATTAAAGGGAGAAACAATCAAACTCTGTAGGGCTGCATGCCATTGTACAGTACTGATCAAAATGTCTTCAAGTTCAATCTACGTTTTGCTTTGCGTGGAGCATGCTGACAATTGTTTAGTCTGTCAATTGTACTCGCCCGTTAAGTTAACTTCAAATGCCTCGCATAAATTTTGCACCCGATTGCGTGTCTTATTGTGGGGACATATGAATAAACATAGAAGTAGTAGCATGGTAGCCTTGCAAAGTATCCTTGCCCATGCAGTGGCATGCATTTTGTGGGTATTGGCTAACAATGCAATGACTATTATAGTACCTTTCACCTGTTATTAAAAGTCTCATATCGCCAAACCCCTCTCTTTACAACCTCTTTCTCTCTATGCACATAAAATGACAAGATACATGGGGACCCCTACCTATAGTCCCCACTTTGTAAATTAGTGTTTTCTCACTTTTCTGGCATACCATAATTGTGGGGACAAAGCACCACGCATGTCCCCACAATTACTGTTGGACAAGAGCTGTCTCTCTTGCTCATTTTCTCTCTCTTTCTGCCTCCTCTCTTTCTTTACTCCCTCCCTCCATTTCATCTCCTTCATACACATATTTTTCTATTCCTTTATCTGTCTCTTTATGTCTGACTGACTCAGGTCCGTACGCAGTGAGGTTTGGGGTGTGGCACCCCCCCATTTGCAAAAGTATAAAAAGGTCCAAAAATCCCATTATGCGATCATAAGGAGCAAAAAAATCAGGGTTTTGATGCTTTTTTGGTCAAAAAAGGTCCAAATTTGGGGGAAAAGGTGCACTTTTCGCAAAATATTCCCCCTCCACTGGAAAAATGTTCCCCGTTTCATAACCTGCACCCCAAACAAATCATGCGTACTGGCCTGGACTGACTGTCAGTCTTTCTCATGTATATTTTTCCTTTTGTCGGTCTTAAAATATCCACATTGAACTGAATTTGCTTTGAGCAATTCATTTGTACAGGATGTAACATTCTGTTGTTTCTTTTCAATTCTTCCATCAATTATTTGCCGTCACCCTAAGGCAATGAATAAAGACAACTTACGCTCCATTACTTGTCTGGGGTCACTCACATGGCTATATTTATCACGCTGTCTTTGATATGTTACAATAGAATTTTATATTATAATGCTTTTTACTATTATTCTCAGAGACCCTTGATATACCTTGATATCCTGAGGAAATGTATCTATTTCTGAACATGATATATGAGCGAGTTGTTACTGTGTAGTGGGATATTTTTAGCATTGTTACTTTTTATTTAGTTGTTCTGTACAGTTAGCAGTTCATTTTAAATCCGGCATTAAAACCCTGACTGCACTATTCAATGCAAGAGCATTATATATAACGGGGTTCATGCCCCGGATGCTCTTGGATTTTAGCTTTCTCCTGGCATGTTTTTGTACAAATTTTCACATTTTTATTCTTCATATTTAAACTGGTTTCTGCAGGTACCAGGTGTCCCAAAAAATGGTTACATGGAGATTTTTAAAAATAATCTAAGTTCCTGTTAACAAATATAATTGTCCTTTTCATGACATAATCTATGTACCCTCTACTAGTACCCTGTGAATGTCAAGTTCACAATGTGCGTATTTAGCTCGCATTCAACTCATTCCTGAGCAAGGTGTTTGCCATGTTTATGTGACATAATGCAACACAAAGTTCACTGCCCGCACACGGTGCATTTGGCGGGTCATTTGAAGAGGTCCAGCCATAGCATGGCAGAGGCCACAGGATGATTTAAGAAAGCCCCATCATGCACTGCAAATGTGTTATCACTAGAGTTTCAACTGCCACTTTACTTTTCAAATCCCATTGAATTCTGTGCAAAAGATGTTGTTTAAGATTGTGCGTGTGTCATTATTACTTGGTCGATTTCAGAACAAAAGTGATGTATGCATAAAGGATAATTCACACCTTATGTAGTTAACATAAAATGTGAAATCGACTAGCATTTTGAATGCGTTTTTATTGTAAATATATCAGTCCAAATTCAAATTTAACCATGCCCGTCAATGCAATGTGCGAGCAGTGGTGTCATGTTCACTCACACAGCTGTGCTAACGCAAGTCAACACAGTGGCGTGGTTGGAAATGCTTAAATCATCCTCTGGGCAGTGGCAGTATATTATTCTGTTGAACAGATAATTAAACTAATTGTTCAGTGTTATTTCAATCAGAATAAGTTCAATCAGAAAATGGACAATTTTCTTACAGTTTTTAACACAGTAGCGATTTCAACTAAAAAAACCCAAACAAAGCCTTTATGCAAATTGTTATTTATTTTGTTATGTTGATGGCAGGAGATACAGCGTGCAGAAATGCCTTCACTAAAAAGGTGTTCCTCTCTAATGACCATCTTCCTTTGTTTTTTACCACCAAGAGTCAAGAAGCTCTGTAAAAGATGTGCAATATTTAATTGTGAATATGGTTCTTTAGTGCAATAAGTTTTTCAACCATAAACAAAATAATAATAAAAAATAAGAGAAAAATAAAAAGTAATAAGAAAAAATAGAAAACAAAAGTCGTGCTTTGTTGTACAATATTTTGATGATAAGTCACTCTTGACACCCATATCATCCTGCGCTCTTAAGTTAAGTTGGTTTTACGATACGGAGTTAAAATTTAGCAGTGTTTTGTTGTACTATTGCAAAATGTGATTCATTTTCTACATGTAACCTTTTTGTGGGACACCTTGTATTTTACTGGTTGGAGAGTGAGTGAACTTTTAGTGAAACTTTTGATTTTTTTAAAAAATTTTAAAGTAAGGTCCCATGCCACTTCAAACCTAGACTATGCCATAGTCGAATTTTGATAAAAATATGTTATTATTATTTAATCATGATGAACGCATTCTGTTGAACTCAAAATTTAATATACTGATGTTTATTAAACATGTTAAAATTAAAGTGCTCGATGGTAAAATGGTCATAAAGAGTTTATATAATTGGATTTTTAGTGACAATAAAAGTTATTGAATGCAACATATCTTGCATAATTATAATGGCTCACTTAAATACTATTCTGATTTTGGAATCTACCAGTTTATTGATCATAAAAATTCGACTATGTACTTTGACTTTTAAGCAAAACTTTACCCCGGGACTTTGGTCTCTAAAACACATTGTCAATCATACTTGTTTATCAAGCCAATGTAACCACAAGTACTCAGCATGGTAGTATTAGACGCGCTAAATGTGCGTCCATGCACCACTGAGAGATTACCTTCAGCGTCACCACAAAGCGTGCAGCAAAATTCCATAGATTGTTATGTACGATGTAGTCAATGGTAATAGCACGTGCCCGGAGGATTTAAACAATAGCGAGATCTGGGCGACCAATCACAAGCCAGAACCATTTAAAGAAGCATTACGTCATGGCCAATTTTAGTTTGACCAGAAATTGGCCTAACTCTCCATAGAGTCCCGTGTTAAAAATGTTAATCGCAAGTCAAAGTAAGTAGTCCACTTGGGAAGCTAACAAACAGAGGGAGTATGGTGACTGAAAATATCAGATGTGAAAATCTATCAATTGCACACACATTAATACAAAACAGCGTTTTATGCTTAAATGTAATAGCCAGAGTATGCAAAATGGGTAAGTGGACTACGGAGAAGTCTACTTCAAACCCCACCATGTTTAGATGATCATAATTACAGAGAAGATACCTTGCACCTCCCACAGTACATTTCTTCCCTGCACTGATATGCTTTTCAGTGCAACGTAGGTCAATAGTGACAAAAAATAACTCAATTGCAAGATCTGGATGAGCTCTGTTAATTGAGGTATGTTTTGTCACTATTGACCCATGTTGCACTGAAAAGCATATCAGTACAGGGAAGAAATGCATTGTGGAAGTGTAAGATATCTTATCTGATCATATACCTTCATTAGGCGAAAACGCTGTATTTAGTGTTAGCTTTGGATATTTAACTATTTTCTCTATTTTTCACCCAGGTAAAGTCGGGTGTAAAATAATTAAATGTCCAAAGCTAACACTAAATACAGCGTCTCCGCCTAATGGTGTGAAATGATTGTACATTTCATTTAATTTTTATTTCAATACATTTTTTATATGACATGATTTAATTTGATTTGATATGAATTATGATTGACTTGACAACAGTTTGTAATGTTATGAATACCCAATACTTGGCGTAACTTTACACAAAGGGCCCCTGTAGTAATTAAATCCTATTAGTTGCGAAGGTTACCGTTCATAAGTAAGTTTAATGAATTAGAACTTCTGACTTGTCGTAAATTATGGCTCTACGAAGACCTACGAAGCTTTGTAAAGTTCAGTGAAATGGACCAGAGATGGCTGAACTCCCAGGCTCAACTTACTTGACCATAACCAGGTTAGCATATGTGACCATACACTACGAATGAGCCGTAAATGTCCTAAATTGTATTCTGATTTACAGTGTAAAATGTACATGAAGGTCGTATTCATAGGTACCTCAAGTTGGTGCAACATGTATCTCATTTTGATAGCGATAGTCAAATGCCTTTTAAACCAATCAATACTCTTATTGTTGAAGAGGATAATAAGCTTCTACCTATGTCTATAGAATTCTTAAATAGCTCTAGTCTTTGTTTGCTTTGGTTAAATCCTGTTCAAGTGGTGGGTTACAAAGCATTGTATTTTGTCTAGGTATGTATTCCCGAACCTTGTTGACTTGGAGATGATTTAAAATGACTGCCAATTTTGACTGTTTGATATTTATTTCCAGCAATGTGGGAAAAGAGACACATGTAGAACCAAAAAAGTATACTATTTTGTTGAACAAACCATAACCCTGCTTCTGGATATCGTTTGAAGTCAAATGATGTACCATTTTAAAGCCCCTATGATATATTTTCTAATCACGAAATAAAATAAAATTGACCTGTGCCGACTTTATGGCTCATTCGTCACATATAGCATAGCTCATCATTGGTCATCTTCTAATAGAATGGACAGACCAAAGCATGTTCACCTGGCTCACATGTTAAACTGTGTTGTTTCAAGTCATTTAGCTCATCTATGTCACCTGTTTACTGCAACCAAATCTTTCAGTAGTTTCAAATAGCACAGACCAGGCTGTCGCCATGTAATATATATGATACTTGTTGAAGGAAATATCAGGAAACAAATACAAATAGATGCTGTTCAAAACACGCCAAAATAGAGGAGCGGATGGAGGGACCAATTTGGTAGCTGTGTCACCTTTAACCTTATCCTAAACCCTAAAACCCAACCCTAACCCATAATCCTAAAACTAATCTTCAATAAACCCACACCTTAACCTAAATCCTAAATGTAAGGACTGGTGGGAATCGAACCAGTAACTACAGCAGAGTGCTGCTTAATCTCCACTAGTCATAATCACTCTGTAGTCCTCTGTGAAGTGTCTCAGCAGCCAAATACAATAAATAATTGAATTAAGATGGTCTAAATGATTCCACTCTATGGATATGTATAACATAAACACAAAATATTTTAAACGTTTTTCAGCTTGTGGTCAAAACATTTCAAAAATGTCAGGTTATATAAAGGTCATGAAAACGTTTTAAATATTTGGAATGACAAAGCATTTGAATTTCATCCAACTTTACCCAGGTTCGTAACTCAAGTAACCACTTGTACATGTAAGTTACGAATACCCTTTTACTAGATGTAACTTTACAAAGGGTCTCTGTAGTAAATCCCTCTTACCTATGAAGGGTACCGATCGTAATTCATTTGAGCGAAATGGAACTTACGATATGTCGTAAGTTACGATTGATTTTGAGACTTTCAAAGCTTCGTAAAGTGAAATGGACCCCAGATTTTTAAACATTTTCTGGCAACCTTTTCTAACTTGCTGTAATCGTTTATGAAAATGTTTTGTGTTTGCTGAGCAACAAGGCTTGCATAGGGGGGTCCACTTTTTGCTATTTTTCCATTGAAAAGGTCCAAAAGTGGGATAAAAATTGACAGACAGTCCATTTTTTACACAAAAATAAAGATCCACTTTTTCAGGGAAGTCCAACAGTCCCCACCCCCAAAAATCCTATATACAGGACTGTGAGTAACTATATATTTTATTTACTTTTATTATCACAACAATTATTATTTTCTCTCTGTCTCATTCTCCAGGCTTAAAGACGATGAAGAGATACCAAAGAATTCTAAGCGTCATAATATCCATAACCCCAAGGAAGGGGTACTCCGATTAGAAATTAGTAAGGTCACTTTAGAAGATAAAGGGGACTATACGTGTGTGATCACAGATGGGGGCAGAGAAGTTAAGTGTACTACAGAACTTATCATGAAAGGTAAGATGATTCTGTCAGATTACACTATTCTATTTAAAATCCACATTCCCGCTGTGGAGGATTTTGGAAATATCTTCCACAGGAGTATGAATTTCAAATGGAATCAGCACATTGACCTTCGCTCTCCTTCTGTGGAAGATTCAGGTTGAATCTTCTTAGAAGGTGTATGAAATTCAAATGGAGCTGACTTATGTGTTCATTTTATTTGGAATTCAAACTCCCCCTGTGGAAGATATTTCCAAAATCTTCACAGAGGTAGTGTGGATTTTAGATGGAATATACCAGATCTTGATGTTCCTGTGCTTGAGAATGTTCCTGCGATTTAATTGGTTCTTACTCATGTGATATGACACGATATAACACGGTTCAGCGTGTGTGCGTAGACGCGATATGAGTACTCGCTATTTGAACTCGAAATGCTGGCTACCGCACTACTGCTCACTATAGCCGACAAACCGTGCTTATTGCTAGAATTAATTTACGAGTGTGTTCATCAGTGATGGCGTATCACTTACAGTTGTTTGCCTTCTACACTAAAGATGTGTTCAGACAGGCTTAGAATTAAATTTGTGTTAAACTAAGCTACCTCTGAGTTAGCTAAGTGTTAGTGTCCATCAGAACAAGGATCGTGCTAGCAGCATGTAAACTGCCGGACTCTGTCATACATACATACATACATACATAAACAACATTTAATAGGGCGCCTTTCCAACTTGATCAAAGCGCCGTAAAAACAAAGCAATAACAAAAACAGAGTCAATATGATGGATAAAAATGAGACTTCAACACCTTCTTGAAACTAGGCAGTGTGCATGCCTCCCTGATGGTTCTTGGGAGGCTGTTCCAGAGTGTGGGTGTCGAAACATAAAATGATTTATCTCCAATGCGATTTTTCCCGACATGAGCGGTGAGAAGAGTAGTATCGAAAGATGAACGTGTCATGGGTCCTGTAGCAGGTTTGAGTTTATGAGTGAGAAAGTTTGTGAGATAAACTGGTGCATTACCCTGAAGACATTTAAAAACATACATGCATATCTTGAATTTGATGCGCTCCCGTATGGGCAGCCAGTGTAGAGTGTCCAGGAGAGGTGATGGGCTATCACGTCTGTCAGCACAGAAAATAAGTTTAGCGGCTTTGTTTAGGAGAGATTGTAAGCGGTCCAGGTCCTTTGATTTGGCTCCATACAGGAGTGCATTGCCATAGTCCAGGCGTGAGAGAATAAGACAGCGAGCGACATGATGTTTTGTGTCCTGATCAAGATATTTAGCGATGCGACGGATGTTCCGTAAGTGAAAGTTGACAGAAGAAATAAGACTGTTGATGTGCTTAGTCATGGACATATGATCGTCGAAAATCATGTTGACATTTAAGCTTAAAAGTTACCTTTTCAGAATCTGTATTGAGCAGCAGCGACGTAGCTTGTGACGCCATCACTGCGTCTTCATTCAGCGAAGTGATTACACTCATCCAGTCCTCCGGAGGAGTGTAATCACTACACTAAAGAAGATGCCGTGATGGCGTCACAAGCTACGTCGCTGCTGCTCAATACAGACTCTGAAAAGGTAACTTTTCAAGCTTACGTATCGTGTTAACAAAAGCAAAGCAAGAACCTCTGTGGCAGCGTACTAACACAAAGCAATCGCTACAGCTAATACAAAGTGCTTAGACAAATATCAATGTTAAATGATGACCTCAAACTACTTCCGTGTTATGCTCACTCACACAGAGGTAAGCTACCATCTGAACAAGCCTTAACTGACCTATATTTAAGGGCCACATCCTTCTGGTCCTAATTAGTTTTCAAACTTGAGAGAAGACAAGATGAACCAGGTGTTACTCATTGACACTTCATAGAGTCTTTGATATAAACCCCGCCCGCTGATGTCAAAGACTGCTGATGATGTCCAGGGCTTTAGCCCAGAGATGACCAGGGCTCTGTCCACTATCAACATTCCAAAACGTAGCCAGGTCATTTTATAAACGGTGAGCTTTAAAGGTATATACAGTCATTTGAAACCCAAAGCGTAAGACCAACTTATCAATATAATTTTTTTTTGTAAAATATATAGCTCTGGAATTCTATCTTCTATAATTTAATTTTTACAGGGCAAATGGATCGGTTATCATTTAAAAGTCCATTCAGTGATTCAGCAAAAGTGTGAAAATATTAATTAGTTAAATTTACAGATATCAGATTTGCTACATTCTTTTTTCTTTTTTCTAAAATTGCAAAATATATATATTTGCAATATGTATATTTATTCCCAATTTTCAATTCAATTTAGACCTGAAGCCCCCAAATACGTAACTATTTAGTATATCTTATAGCAGCAGCACATGTTTTTTTGCGTGCACATTTTTCTTCACAAATTTAATTTAAAGAAAAAACCTTCCCATTTTTTTACATACATTTTGGTACAAATATGTTTTAAAATGTATTTGTTGGAAGAATTGTGTGATTATCACTTTGAATTAGTGAGAATATCTCAACCTGAGTTTTGATGAGTCAGCAAAAAAAAGGGTGAAAAGTGTATTCTGCATTGGATTTTGAAATCTATGCAAGCTCTGAAATTATATTTTTTGGCTTTATAGACGAATCTAAATTCACGTATTCCTACACCTGTGTATAGCAGCCTTTAGTTGGGTAGCCGTCGGCTACAATGCACTCAAAATGTGCAATTATTCGGCCTTGGCGGAAACTTTAAACTGCATTCCATCACCCGTTTTACACCTTAATACATAATAATCGGATTAACTACACGCGGTATCTATGCGATGTACTTCTCGTCCTTGCATCTTCTCTAGGTGTTAGGCGGCTTTTATTTGCACAATTGGACGCTCAAAACACTAGGTTGGTGCTAGCGACTACCAAAGATGTCCGACCAAATCCTGACCATGACTTGGCTCGTTGGATTCGTCTATAGACAAAACTATAATATTATTGTTCTTTTAATAAAAGGATTTCTGCAGAGATGGATGCAATGCCTGTGCTATGTGTGACTTCTTTATTATGTAACTGGCATGGCACAGGGTTTTTTTTCTATATTTATGCTAGCATTTATAAGTAAGGAACTTAGTAACAAATTTTTTCATTTTATTTGTGGAATATAGAATTCACATGGATAATTAACTTTGGGCTATTCCAGTGGAAATCCACACACCCCCTTTGGAAGACATAACCTTTATCTTCCACACAGGGTGCATGGATTTCAAATGGTGCTACCTGAATGGTTGATTCCATTTGAAATCTACAACCCCTGTATGGGAGATTAAGGTTATCTCTTCCATAGGGGGTATGTGGATTTCAACTAGAATAGCCCTTTCAAGATAAAACCAGCACATTTTGAATTTCTTTGTTTTTGTATTATTCTAAAATATCTTTTTATTTATATTTCAGAACATAAACATACACCATGGGACCCTGTCCCTGCCAAATTCCTCACCCAGCTGAAGGAGCAGAGTGTCAAAGAAGGCAAACCAGCAACATTTGAATGCGAAGTGCTTGGGAATCCGTCACCTGAGATCAATTGGCTCTTTGAAGGACAATTCCTCGAAGATACTCAAAATATAAGGACTTCTTTTGACGGTAAAGTTGCTACGCTAGAGCTTATATCCGCGCAAAAAAACGATGCCGGCTCTTATTCCTGCCAGGTGTTCAACGGGTTAGCTCAAAAACAGCGTACAACTGCTAAACTCAAAGTGCAAGGTGCAAATTTGAGAAAATTTGCATTGAAAGCGCCCTCGTTTACTAATAAGACTGAGGATCAGAGGGTGCAGGAAGGTCAAAATGTAGAGTTTTCTAGTCATGTACATGGAAATCCAAAACCAAAAGTGGCTTGGTTTTTTAACAATGAAGAAATCAAAGAGAGTAACTACTTCCATTTCGATCATTCTAAGGATCAGTTTATATTACGAATCGAGGAAGCGTTTCCCGAAGACGAAGGAGAGTATGTTTGTCGTGCAATCAATAGCAGCGGAAAGAAGGAGTGGAGAGTTAGACTTACTGTGGACGAACAAAAGACGTCCAATTATACGTTGGATAATTCCAAAATTGGATTTTCGCGACCTTCATTCCTATCGCACCTTGCAGATCACAAGGTAATGGAGATGGACACGGTGACATTTGAGTGTAAAGTGATGGGAAATCCAGAACCGGAGGTAATCTGGTTCCACCGTGGGAGAGAAATGGTCGAGGATGGACACAATCATATATTGGAATATAACGATAATGGAATTTGTATGTTGATTATGCCCAGAGTGAAAATGGAGAATGCTGGGAAATATGTGTGTGTTGCTAGGAGCTCTCTAGGTGTGGCTAATAGTATAGCTGTTTTGAGCATCACTGAAAGAGGTAAGCTTGGTAAATAATAGATAACATGTGCAATTTTTCAAAAGGGGGGGGCATTTATTAGAGGAAAATTGTCAGCAAAAACGGCTTAAAAATTGCCGTGAAAATCGGAAGTACCACTGACTTTTGGTTTGTTTCCATTTTGAGATAGCTGAATATTTGGTTACACATAATAGATGACATTATTTGATATCTTCAGTAGATAGCACGATGGGATAACGACCTATGGAATACGATATTATTGTGGTAGATACTACGAAATTACATATGTTAGTGAATTTTAAACAAGAATTTACTGAGTGAGTTTCTACCATAATTTGGCAATGAACTGGACGCCACATTTCCGGAACCACCGCTAGGTGGCAGCACACGACTAAAGCTTTGAAGGAACACCTGAATTGCTTTCATATGCTCAGACCTGGTAATGCTCAGAGATGCCGAGATATCTATGATGTAGCCACAATTTTGACATTGTAGCACATGGAATGCCTTAGGATGGTTTCAAAAGGGTTGGAAACGCTGATAAATATACGAAACAGCATAGATCTGGGCCAAAAAAATGCATTTAATCAACAGCTCTACTAGACCCGTGACGTCGCGCAGACGTCACGGACCTAGCCGGGTATAGCCCCCTTCATCTGGCCAGACGCCACCAACAGCGTCTATCTCTAGTTCCGAAAAACTCTGGATGGAAGTTTATGGTAGGATAGGTTTTGTCCATGCAATTTAGCGATCATTACAGCCAACAATGACATGACTGATTTTCATTTAAAAAGGGGGTGTTTATTAGAGTGAGGGCATTTATTGGCATGTGGCATCATTGCTAGATAATACACTGGCATAACTCAATATTTACAGTAGAGTATATCATTTGCTATCTTCAGTAGATAACATACTGGGATAACTCAATATTTAGTTAAACACAGTAGATGACATCATTTGCTATCTTCAGTAGATAGCATGTTGGGGTAGCTCAATATTTGGTTATAGCTTATAGAGTAGGTGACATCATTTGCTATCTTCAGTAGATAGCACACTAGGATTGCTTAACATTGAGTCATACACAGGTGATGACATCATTTGCTATCTTTAGTAGATAGCACTCTAGGATAATTCAATATTTAGTTATACACAGTAGGTAACATCATTTGCTATCTTCAGTAGAAAGTAGATAACTCAGATAACTCAACATTAAGTTATACACGGTTGATGTCTTTTGCTATCTTCAGTAGATAGCATGATGGGATAGCTCAATATTTGGTTATACACAGTAGATAACATCATTTCCTATCTTCAGTAGATAGCACAATGGGATAACTCAATATTTGGTTATACACAGTAGATGACATCATTTGCTATCTTCAGTAGATATCACAATGGGATAACTCAATATTTGGTTATACACAGTATATAACATCATTTCATATCTTCAGTAGATAGCACAATGGAATAACTCAATATTTGGTTATACACAGTAGATGACATCATCTATCTTCAGTAGATAGCACAATGGGATAACTCAATATTTGGTTATACACAGTAGATGACATCATTTGCTATCTTCAGTAGATATCACAATGGGAGAACTCAATATTTGGTTATACACAGTAGATGACATCATTTGCTATCTTCAGTAGATAGCATGATGGGATAACTCAATATTTGGATGACATCATTTGCTATCTTCAGTAGATATCACAATGGGATAACTCAATATTTGGTTATACACAGTAGATGACATCATTTGCTATCTTCAGTAGATAGCATGATGGGATAACTCAATATTTGGATGACATCATTTGCTATCTTCAGTAGATATCACAATGGGATAACTCAATATTTGGTTATACACAGTATATAACATCATTTCCTATCTTCAGTAGATAGCAAAATGGAATAACTCAATATTTGGTTATACACAGTAGATGACATCATCTATCTTCAGTAGATAGCACGATGGGATAACTCAATATTTGGTTATACACAGTAGATGACATCATTTGCTATCTTCAGTAGATATCACAATGGGATAACTCAATATTTTTTTATACACAGTAGATGACATCATTTGCTATCTTCAGTAGATATCACGATGTGATGACTCAAAATTTGGTTATACACAGTAGATGACATCATTTGCTATCTTCAGTAGATAGCATGATGGGATAACTCAATATTTGGTTATACACAGTAGATGACATTTGCTATCTTCAGTAGATAGCACGGTAGGATAACTCAATATCTGGGTTTACACAGTTGATGACATCATATGCTATATGCAGTAGATAGCACACTGGGATAACTTAATATTTAGTTATAAACAGTAGATGACATCATTTGCTATCTTCAGTAGATAGCATGTTGGCATAGCAAGCGCAATATCTGATTATACACAATAGATGACATTATTTGCTATCCTCAGTAGATAGCACAATGGGATAGCTCAATATTTAGTTACATAGTAGATAACGTCATTTGCTATCTTCAGTTTAAAGATTGCACTCTAATCAAAGGCATGAAGAGTACCACAAAAGTAAAAGCGGTAATTTTTGAAAATAGTAAGGTAAAAATAAGTTTTTTTTAAATGGTGATAAAATTTTTAAAAATATTCCATCGGGAACGTTTGGGATAATCGGTTGAAGGGGTAATAAGTTAGTGAGGATATGGTAATCATGACATCTTGTGATAATTAAAAAAAGAAATGAGCAGATAAAATATAAAATAACACTTATCAATAACAAAATTGATTTAACAAATTAACACAAGGCAGCTATGTGAATTTTGGGCCATTCCAGTTGAAATCCATACACCCCTTATGGAATTAAGACATGACCTTAATCAACCACACAGGGAATGTAAATTGCAAATGGAGTCACCCATCTAGATAATACCATTTGAAATTCACACTCCCTGTGTGAAAGTTCTTTCATAGGGGTGTATGGATTTCAACTGGAATAGCCTATTTACACACAAGCTATTCATTTAGTCTACTAAATGTTTGGCCGTTGCGATTTATATGTGTTATAATGAAGTTATAAGCTTAATTTGTTGGCAACACATCACATTACATCACAACGTGATTGGAATTTACCACCCATGACACCAATACTTCATGCAGAGAATTCGGCGAAACATAAGATTGAACCAAAAATGGGAAAATATATAGAAAGTAAAGTCACACTAATACTATGGCCTGTTCCATTTGAAATCCACACATCCCCTGTGGAAGATTAAGTTTTTCACAGATGGAGTATAGGCAGTTGGGTAACTTCTATTTGAAAAACTCACTCTAGTCATGGAAGTATTTGAAATACTCCTACAGGGGAGTTACTCCCACTGTGGAAGATTTAGCTGAATTTTGCCACAGGGGAGTATGGGTTTCATATATAATAGGCAATTGGGTAACTTATATTAAACAGTAGGTAAAGCCATACACAGAGGGAGTACAGGTTTCTCAAATTAATTAACCCTAACCAATTACATTTGAAAATCATGCTCCCTCTGTGGAATATTTTTCTTAAATCTTCCACAGGGTTATAGTAGATTTAAATTGGAATAGCCCAATACATGTTTGGACTCATTTGAATGATCTATTTATGTTGAGAAAAAAGTCAAGTTGTGGAAATATGCAATTCTGCAAGTTTTGAAGGAAAAACAGGTTTTTTTCCCTCACACTTGATATGTGATACAATGAAGTCCATTGAGTAGAGTATTGCTTGATATCAATTTTCATTTTGTCATTTGATATTCCTGCTCTTTTAAAGCAGCATGATCCAATTTCATCACATGTATCATATTTCCCCCGCTCCCAAGACATAGTGGCGTATCAGCCATTTTTGACAAAATAAGATAAGATCAGTTTCATAATCTATGTATAAAGCTCTACATTCTGACAAACTTTCAAGACATGCATGTCATTAATTGCCACTATGTTGTCCAAAACAAGGGGAATGTTGTACACAATAATTCCAATGAGTGAAATACGCCAAACCTAATTAGTGATAATACTTTAATTAATGGTCACATTCCGTTTTTGAGTTATGACACAAAACGAAATTTAGATGAAATATTTTGCATTCGGTAGAGACAATCAACGAAAAAAGTCTTGGAACGCTTGAGTGTAAATAACTGAAAACTGTCACCCCCTCTCCCCCGTGCAATGTTGAGAAATACCAAAGTCTTCAGCGGTTCCCAATGTGTTCCAACATTGATTGATGGGGAGAGGGGGAGGGTAAATCATTGTTGTAGATGTCATGCTTGTTCCCAGGCAAAATATACGTCATTTCCATGATCATAAGAAATTCTGCACGAATTTCGACAGAGTGTACTAAGCGTTCCAAGGACTTTTTTCGTAGATTGTGGTTTCATCCTGTTGTAGATTAAGAATTGATATTAATTTTGATGGCTTTTTATGCTTCTGTAGTTTTTAAGATGTTTGTAGTTCACGGCATTTTTCCTTTTGTACAGCGCCTAGAGATCTCTTTGTTTTGTGCGCTTTATAAATGTCCATTATTATTATTATTATTATTATTATGTCGCAAATATGTGACATACACCACTATTTTGGTATATCGTGGCTGTGTGGCCAATATGGATATGAATTCAACTATTTTTCGACATACTGGCGTATCACATGTCGTATGTCAATTTTGAATGGAGAATAATTTTTCAGAAAAATTGACATACTGGCGTATAAGTTTAATGACTAATTACAAATAATTGGTGAATGACAACAATGTATTTTATACATTAAATGTAACTTAAATATTTATATTTTCATATCCATTCAAGAAAAGGGGACATTTTAATCGAGGCAATGTATGACAAACGGTTAAAAGTTGCAAAAACTTCAGATGCAATTATCTCAAAATGGCCATTTTCGTGATACGCCACTATGTCTTGTGGGCGACGAAATGTAAACACGAAAAGTTTTACAGTAAATGTTTAACCATCACATAAAACCATGTGATTCGTGCTTGATAATTATTTTTCTAACATTATAAGACATAATGTTGTGATTGTCGTACACTTCCTTTAAGTTCCATTTTGGGTAGATATGTCTGTGCTACATTTGACATATATTTGCCTGTGCAAGTAAATCTTGGCCAACATGGTGCTTGTCACATGCGCAGCAATGGTAAGCAGCCTGGTGCCACATTAATGTCTTGTGATAATCTAATTTAGGTTTGTATGTATAACATCAACACAGACATGGTATGAATAGACACTGAGTAAATCACATGATATCATGGTCCCTCACTATGGACCACAATGGCCTCATCCCAATGGCATAGTTCAATAACCTCAATTAAACAATCACAGTACAAAATTTGACCTCAAGTTGGAAAGTATGAGTATTTGTACCCAAATTCTCAAAGGTCATTCAATGAATGTACATATGTATTGGGTTAAAGAAATGTGCCCTGATAGATGAGCATGTTGTGGATCATATTCCCGGATCATATTCAAACCAATTAACCATACACCTGTTGGTAACATAAACCCACTTCTTTCTTATTTCAACAAATGAAATGTAATTAATGTTTAATTAAGATCAGATGTGGTATCTATAGTATGAGAGGGAAGTGTTCATTTATCATATTCAGTGATAGCGAAGTCAATGATTAGATAAATATAATAAGGTGTAAAGCTTAAGAAATAGTTACAAGAGAATAATAGTGATACATATAAAGTAGGCTGGTTTATTTGAAGTCAGTGGCCTTTCCTACTTTTATTTATATTATTTTTTTTTAAATTATTGTTATTAATCATTACATCTTTATAGAGGGGACCCATTAATCAGTGTAGAAGGATTACTTTCAACATGGACCCTTTTTGGATGTAACTGGGTTGGATTGGGAGTGTCAGGCCTTTTTGTGGCGCCCTCTACGGAGGAGCCACAATATAGGCATGACTTTGTGAACGGCTTCTAATTTCACTCTTGCTAGATTGCCTTCGCAATTGTTTTGCTAAAATTATGCCCAGCTCAGAAATAAAACCACAATTTGCTTGGATTTTATTTTATTATTGTTTTCTGATATGCACGGGATAAAATGGTGAGCGTATATTCTTTGTTTAAAATACAAAATTAGGATTTATAAAAACACCAAATAAATCCTGACCTTTGTATCGTTCAACCAGTTTACCGTGTGCCTTAGAACCCGATAGACGGTGACATTTGACCATACACTAGGATCCACAACATGCTCATCTATCATGGGAACAGTTCTTAAACCCTAATACATTTGTACATTCATCCTTTGTACACAAACTCATACTCTGCAACTTGAGGTCAAATTTTGCACTATGATTATGTAATTGAGGTTATTGGACTATGCCATTGGGATGAGACTCTTGTGGTCCATAGTGATAAAATCAATTAACGAGGCCTCTTAAACTGATCGCTTTTGTTTGCTAATTACCATAGAATCTATATAGCGGTTACTCCATGATTGGATTAAGTAAATAACTAAATCCTGTTATCTACCCAGCAATGTTTGCTTTATCTTAATAATTGTAACAAACTGTAGTGTACTAAATGGCACAAGACAGAAAAGGCAAACAGACAGAAATTTAAAGTTTTAAATTAGAGAGTTGACAGGAAGTTGAAAGAGTTAAATTGTTATGGATATGATTGGTGTAAGCGAAAATGTTGAATGTCAGATCAAAGTCATCCGAGGTGAATTAAGTAATGTCAATCACAAATTGTTACAGGTCATTTGAGGTGGACTAAGTTTATATTTGGATTGTCAGAACACCTTCCCCAATCAAACACATTTCTCTTGCATTTGATCATCTTCCACTCTTCCCTAGAAAAATCATTATAATACCAAATCTACACACCATATCACGTCCAAGTTCACATTGGGCATACATTCCTTTTTAAAGGAATTTTTATTTAACCCAACTCTTTTTGAAATTGACTGTGATATGTATAGGCCTTTTATAGGTAGGGCTCTCTGTACACTGAACCAATAGCTATACATTTTTTAAACATGGAATACTTGAACAAATTACAAGATTATCTAATAAAAAAATTATCAAAGAGACTAATTAAAAGAATATTTTAATGACACAAATCAAACCATATACAAAATGAATGAAAGTATTTATATTATTGTTATTTATAGGTTAATGAATGCATCTTACTTGTTGAGAGTGAAATTGTACAAAATAATGCAAGAGTACTGAGATATTGATGCGACAAGTAATACGCATTTATTAACCTATTTCATGCACGAGATAAAAAAACGTAACTTTTGCTAATTTTATAACAAAATTGTCACTGAAAATGTTGGAAAATACAAGCAAATATAATGCATCAACCCGCAAGGAAAATGAATCAATCCTACGCGATGCAAACGTGCCCGTGCAATTATACAATATTAATGCACGAAGCGTATTTTTCTAACGGCTTTTCTGATTGGCTATGTGGTTCTAAGAGTGTATGAATGTTGTTTATTCAATGTATCTGTTTGGCATAGAGACAAATAAATATGAATAATGAAAACATAAGAAAACAAAGTGAACAAGACAAACAAAACAACAGATAAAATAGATAAATATATAAGTAAAAAGGAAATAATTTAGCAGATGCCATATTGCAAAAGGAAAGAAGTAGGATTCAAACAAAGATCCTAAAAATTTATTTTAAGCATCTTTGATTTAAATCAACAACAAAACGAAAACACTACACTGCGAGTGACAGATGTTTTTGATGGCATTATTAGCATTCTGCGATAAGAAACCGTGATAGCCGTATATCCTTAACAAACATCTCGCTGTAATCCATATTTTCTACCATCATGGAAACCCACAGTGATGGAAACCCCATCAAACTAATAGGAACACTGTGTTTTCATGCTGAGAAGTTCGTTGAGGAAAAGATTTCAAAGAAGATTGTAAAACTTGACCTTTTGTTTGATGCTTTATTTAGTTCTATTTTGAACGAAGGTGAGAATCCTTTGCTTGTTGAATTTGAGAATAAGGAGACGTATTGTTTGTGCTACCATTTCATTTTTATGATCCATGATATTGTTTGATCTGCAGGGTCCTAATCAGAATTTATTTTACAGGTAGGCAGTAGCGTAGCCAGGGTTTTAGTGGGAGGGATCAAGGCCAATTTTTGTCCCCATTTGTCAAATGTTTGTCCCATTTTTAGGACATTTTAGCTTTAGCATCCCCATTTTAACCATGAAAATTTTCTGTGTGGGGCAGTTCCACCAGGCTCCCCCTGGCTACGTCCCTGTGGATTGGTACTTCCAAAATGAGCATTTTTGGGGAAATCAATTGTCATGTCAAAAGAGGACCCATCCCCTCCCAAAAAGGACACGTTTTCAATATACACTCTTATAAAAATGGTGCAACGTAGATAACCTTTTTGTCCTGTAGGGAGCATCCTTATAGGAAGGAAGGATTCTTTGTTATGTATAAAGAACCCAAAAAAGATTCTTTACAGAACCAATAGGATTTCTAAAGACACAATGGGAACCTTTAATAAAAATTGTACTTTGAAAAACCTTTAAAGATTCCCCTGGATGGAGGACAGATGAAGAAGCCTTTTACTTAGAACTTTTTTATTGTGCATAGAAAGTGGTGCCTTTGTGAATTTTGTCCATTTGTTAAGTTTGACCTTTTGTTTGATGTTGTATCAGTTCTATTTTGAACTGAGATGAGAATCCTCTGCTCTTTGAATTTGGAAGATGGCCGAATAGTGCAATTGCCACTAATTTAAGTATTTATAGATTGAAACCAAATGTAGCATTGCTTAACTCTCTCCACGCGGGTGTCGACTGCAGATGACAAGTTTCAAACAAATTTGTAAAAATTCAAAAATTTCACGATTGTACAGTTTCTTGGCCATATTTGGAATCAGCATAAAAATGCATAAAAATTAGTACAAACACGCCCAGTATTGATTCAGTGGTTTTTGGGATAGCTATTGATATTTTGGGAAAATATTGGACTTTTTATGTGGAAGCATATGGCTAGCACACACAACATTAATAGAATGATGTACAATCTTGTATTGCTTGTTCTATCAAGCAGATTTTAATATTATGTTCCACAGAAAATGAACCTGTTATTGTTGGACTTCATGGTGTCACACAAGTCCATAGTCTTGTATTTATTTTGGGGTGGGGGAGCTTCAAGTTTCAAGTTTCAAGTTTCTTTATTGTCCAATACGAACACATTTACAAAACATATGTACAGTAACAACAGTGTGATTTTTAAAGTAAATAAACATTTTTACAGTTTTGTATGTATACAAAATTACAACTCAATGAAAAGAAAATATATTTATAAGGAAGATGTTACATTTGAACATCCCTTAGAGATTTTGCATAATATAAAGAAGAATACCTTTTGTGGATTTGTCTGCAAAAATGGCTGATTTCAGTGTGTGTGGGTTTTTTTTCAAAACAAAGTAAGTCTTTTGAATTTTTCCTTCAAAAAAGGGCCAAAAGTTTCAATGTTTTTTACAAAAAAGTGAACCCTATTTTTTTCAGATTGCCATTTGGAGGGGTGTGACACCACTTTCACTCTCCTTATGGACACTGGCCTGTCTACCATATAGGTTTATCTAGGTGAAAATTTTGGACGTCCATTTCACCCCTAATTCCAGCTGTGTCTTTCATAGGGAGAACCATTTGCAGAAATTCATCCTTAAAAGCCCAATAGGCAGGACTCATAACACATCCAGAAACTTGCTTTATACATAAATCAATAATGGAAAAGCCATTAACATTTACAAATGGAATCATATGATGGAATAAAACACGAGGCTATTATGTAGAAATCGACCTATTTTTGCTAATTGATTAAGTCAAGGAGCTGTAAGACAATATGTTGCTGCATAGATCTTTAAATTAAGATTATTTTAATAATTGTAATTTAATTTACATATTAAAGTATGTTTTACTATCACGGTGAATACTGCAAATCACAATATATTCAGAGTACCAAAATTTAGTTTTTGGTTTGGAAGGAACCCTTATTTTTAGTGGTATGACATTTTCACTATAAGAAAAGGTAGCATTTGCAAACAAGAAAATCTTGCAGGTCTTGGGGAGCGATCACTATTTACGCCAGGAGAGAAAGGAGGATTTTAGGGGGATGCAAATTTTTTTGATTGACTTAAGGGGGGGGGGCATGAAATTTTGACCTTAATATTGGATGGGGATGAAATTATATACAAAATAATAATGTGCGAATATATTCCTTTTGTGCATAGATAGTGTAAGGAATCGTAAAGAATTACAAATTTAAAAACAAGTGAAATAGTTCAGAATTGGCCAAAAGCGAAAAATTTCCATTTGTACAGTAGATCTTGCATACACTATGGACCACAATGGCATCATCTCAATGGCATAGTTCAGTAACCTCAATTAAACAATAATAGGGCAAAATTTGACCTCAAGTTGCAGAGTATGAGTTTTTGTACCCAAATTTTCAAATGGCATTCAATGAATGTACAAAGGTATTGGGATTAAAGAACTGTGCCCTGATAGATGAGCATGCTGTGGATCCTATAGTGATACATATACAATACACGCCAATGATTATAAGAGTGGTGACGATGGATTCCCTTCCTACATTTTCCATTTTATTTCACAGTTGATGCTAACTTGTGAAAATTCTCATTTATATGTATATACTTAGCATGCAGTCATGGCAGTGTACCTGTAATTACCACTTTGTTTATACTTTATAATGCAGGTCCGGAAGAACTCGCCAAACTAGACAGACAACACAGTGATGCTAGCAGCTCAGCAAGCACAGGTAAGGGGTGTTTGTCTGTAAACACTACCAGATAACACTTTTTTAACACTTCAATACGTTTGTTTCTGTACTTTACACATAAAAGTATAGGAGGTGTTGCTTATAATTAGTACATCAACATGTTTAAAAAGGTATTTTTTATGACATTTATTAACACTGCATTCTTATATCAGCATTATTATTATACATAATAATGGTGTGTTAATGATTGTTATGAAAAATACCCTTGTTAATGATATAGCATTAATCCTATAGCAACAGATACCTTTACATGAATTACAGAAATCAACTTATTGCAGTGTTATAAAAGTGTTATCCTGGATTACGTTGCAGTGTATAGGCCAATGCCGTATATTTTCATCTGATAAATGCCCCCAATAGTGTGACATTTTCGAAAGATGGGGCATTTATTACAGGTCTTTTTTACAACAATAATTCTTAAATATCATGATCAACTATGAACTTCGGATCAATGACTCCGGGTGTGCGATGTCATTTTCTGCAATTACCGATCATAGCATAGAAATTTCAGCATTTTTATAAACTTTTGGTTGAAAAAATAGTGTGGGCGTCTATTAGAGGAGGTGAATAGAGGATATACGGTACTTAAAACTGTTATAATTCATTATACTTGTCCTTATAATTTCCTTCCTTCCCCAGTATCGATTGTGCACCAGTCTCTCCTGTGTGCTCTCAAATGAAGTCCAGGGCCGGATCCAGGAATTTTTGATAGAGGGGGCGCCTTTTGGTCGATGACGAAAAAATGGTGTTAAGGGGGTCACCCCCTCAAAAACTCAACGGTTTTGGCCCATTGTTTGCTGTTCATGGCCAAATTTGTTCATTTTTTAAAAAAAATTTCATATTTTGTATTTTAAAGTTAGGCCGGCGCCTTTTGCTAGTCAAAAAATAGAGGGGGCGCGCTGGCGCGCCCCTAAATCCGCCCTGAAGTCAAAAAACTCACTGTTGCAAATATCGTTGATATGCATGAAACAAGCTGCCAGATTTAATTTGTATATTCATTAATATGACTATGTCATTGGAAATCGTAATGGAATTATTGATCTGTTGCAATAAGTGAGTAACATGTTACTTTTAAGGTCATCTTGACACACATATATAATCATTTTAGCCAATATTTTGTATATAATTTTCTCTATGATAAAGATACTGAAGGGATTGTGGCATATCCTCAGTGTATGCTCTGCATTAGCATTGGACGATTCCAGTTGAAATCCCACACACAATATTATATGGAAGACATGATCTTAATCTCCCACACAAGGAGTGTGAATTTCAAATGGGGTTACTTAAATGGGTAACTCCATTAAAATCTGTATTCCCTATGTGGGAGATTAAGGTCATGTCTTCCATAGGGGGTGTATGGGTTTCAAATGGAATAGCCCATTTATGGTAATGGGGTCTAGGGCATTGGCGTCAATCCGGGTGTTCCCCCCTCCTTTTGGCAAAATGACCTATTTTTTGTTATTTTTAGCCACTTTTTGACCATTTTGGTCAATTGCCCCCCCCCCCCACATTTCAAGCCGGATTGGCGTTAATGGTCTAGGGTAGGTTATGGTTTGGGTGCTGAGAGTTCTTGTGGGTTTGGAAATGCAATATTTTAACAGTTCATTATTGTATTGACTGCTAAATTATCAGAATGCAAAGCAGGGGGAATTTTATTTTTTGAAACACTTTTAAAGAAAAGATTCTTTTGACAAGAAATTTAAAAAGGAATTAAAAAAAACCCTTTAAGGGTATATGAGGTATTCTTAGTCAGTGGGAGTGGTCTTTACGTAGACACATAATCTGATTGGACAATCGCATGATTTTGGGTGTCGTCTATCAGGCGGTAGAGGACCCCACGTCATCATGAGTGTTGATAATGCCTAACACGCTCATAGAGGTGCGCGTATATATCGCGTTGTATGCGTAGACGCAGTGGGGAATATCGCACGCAGCGCTAGCAGTACGCGCATAACAAAAGATGTGAAGTTGTAAACAAGTTTCGTTCATTTTAGAAAAAGGGGGTTTTATGACGGTAACTTAATTTTTGCTTTAAAAAATAGTTTACAGTTATTAGAATAATATTTAACTGACTAAGAATGAGAATAAACGATAGGAATTTTTATTTTGACTATCCTCTACTATGATAGACGACAGGCAGGTCCAATATTTTTATCGTAGTGGATACCGGCTGTGCCGGCATCCACTACTCAAAATATTGGACCTGCCTGTTGTCTATCACACGGTAGAGGATAGTGAAAATAAAAATTCTTATCGTTTATTCTCTAATTGTTGGTCGAAGCAATATATTATTGAAAAATAACACTTTGGTGTTTTGCAAAAGTTCATTCTACAAATTATATACTTTGAAAACTTGCTTAATTTATTGTTGTTAATGAGTTATGTATGTTTTACAAAAGCGTTGTTGTTCAGCCTTCTTTACAACATAACTCAAGAACCACAGGACCTACAAAAGTATATATGTGATATTTGAATTCTTCTACATGCTCGCTATGAATTGAGCAATGCAATTTTTGCTGAAGCTCACTACCATTCGCAAGATGCTATGAACTAATTTTTTTTCTGCTGCTTCGACCAACAATACATCGTATACCCTTAATCGCGTTTTCTTCTTTACATAATCTGTCTGTAAGTGATGTGTTTAATATCACGATAACCTTTACCATAATAAAATTAGTAACCATTAACACAAATATGGCAACACTGATTGAGACATTGCCATAGCAACATATCCCATAGAATAGATTATGTCAACAGTTAATTTAATACTTCCTCCATTTGCTTCTCTGATCAATGCAGACATTCCTCTCCCACCGAAATTCCGACCAAACTCAGAAGTGTTAACACAGAAGTCTCTACTACTTTCGTGGGAAACCTCATCTCTGTGTTCGGGAAGTGACAACAATGCACCTTCCGTGACTTATATCGTCGAAGCCAAAGAATTAAGCACCCCTGATTGGTCGTTGGTTGCTGCGGATATCATTGATACGTCGCTCTTGGTACGACATCTGAATCCAGATGGAGAGTATACTTTTAGGGTCCGTGCGGAGAGTGATAGCGGAATAAGCGAGCCCAGTGATGAAACAGATTTAATTGGTCCTAAAGAAGTCGGTAAGTATTTCACAGTGAAAAGAAATATATGGGGTGATGACATACCATAAAACCTTATATAGTGTGCTTTTGATGAAAGCTAAATTAATCCAGACGCCATCCATCGACAAAATTATAATATTATGGAGTTTGAGCAAATTAATTACCGATAAAAGCATATACAAACAAGTACTATTGTAAGACCAATCTATTGTATTGGCATATTTACGACTGTCTCATTTTAATTTAGATGTCACCAAAACACACTATATGCTTGTAGACGAGGTTTTACGGTAATAGTGAAATAGTTATTTGGAACAGTTTCAATTTATTTCCACATTTAATGGTTTATATTTGAAAATATTTAGTCATAACAAGATTTACAAAATATTCATATTTGCTAATATTACTTGAATCAATTTGATTTTTGTAAATATAAATATAACTATCTTCACATATGAACAAATTTTAATCTTTCCCCAGAGTAGACCAGTGCACATGCATAAACGTTGAAAAAAAAAAACCCAAAAATTAATTTGTTCATCCCAGAGAACTAAGTATAATAATTTTCATATCTTCACATATGTTTTATTTCTTTTTATATAAGCAAATAAATATAACTATCTTCATATTTTTATGTCTTTTTATATAAGCAAAACTATCTTCACATGTTTATGTCTTTTTTATATAAGCAGAGGTCAGGTAGTATACAATATAGTCCTCCGGGTATTTTAGTGTTTAATTGTGCAAGCAATATCATCAGTATATAGCAAAGAATGATAGTTAATGCAATATTTTATTGTTAGCATGGCATTCGCTATCTTCAGTAGATAGCAATAATAGATAAAGCCATTAGCTGTGGTAACATTAACTGTCATGAACAGTTACGTGTGCAGGATGTCACCTGTTGGGCGCCAAGGTCTTGATTCTCCAAACTGATATCCCAACGCACAGTGTAATTTACTCATTGGTCGTGTGTCTTGAGCTCGCCACCAAAAAAAGGTGGCGACGTTGCATTTTGCCAAAGTCGACTCAAAACAAATGATGATATCTCTGTCAAGCAAGAAGGTATTGTCATGCTTGTGGTCTCATTTTATTGCTAAATAAAATGCACTTTCAACCCTGTAAAAAGAAATACTTGAACTTTTTAATACTGACACTGTGCTTCATAGAATTCAGAATGGGCAGGGTGGCGGTGGTGGGGATGTGGTGGTGGGGATGTGGTACACACAAACTCTATGGGATTGGTATTTTTAGTGCGTAATCTGCTTCTGTAAAGGCTGTAAATTGGATTTGGACTCTATTTAGCATCTAAAACACTCATGGCATTACAGCTAAACAATTCTACTAATTGTTTTTAATAATTTATGACTGGTTTAGTCTAGAAAATACCAACTTTTCCATACAAAACTACCCGTTGTCATATTAAGAGAGATTTTCTGAGAAATACCGATGAAATGGGAAAAAGGCGGAAGATGGGGGTCAGCAAATTTCAACCATATTTTGGCAATTTAGTAAGTTTGGATAAGTGTTCACAGTAATCAGGTTTAAAAAATCTGGTATACCCTCCTAGGAAATATGGGACCCCTAAAATATGCCCCTAACACACATTTCCCTAACTTGTAAAATACCGTTTTATACCATTTTTGAGCAATATTTTGGCGCCTAAGACGACCATTAATGAAATTAAATTTTTGTACACGAAATCTTTCATCCTTCATCTTCTTGAAAAAATATAAAACAATAAATATTTATATTGGGATGTTCCATTTATTTACAGGGAGGGGGCCCATATTTCACATTTTACAAAAAAAAAAAAAACTGAAATATCCCTCTACTTTGTGACGTCATTGTAAGAGTTCCCCAATCTTTTTCAAATTGTTCATTACAGGAGAGAAGCTCTGTACATAGGTTATTCATATGATGCAATAAAAATCATGGAGACTTCTTTACCTTTCAGAAAACACAAACATGTATTTCCCCAATATATGGCATTGGTATAATGATGCTGTATAGTACACCAACATCAAATGTATGATCTTTTCACTGTATCAGTCCCTTACCTTGAGTCAATAGTCAGTTATTGCTTTGAAGAGGTGATCACCACATTTAAGAATACAAACCAAGTAACTGGGTGCTTCTCTTTTACAGCACATTGGTAAAATCGCCAGTAAATAATGCTCCATGAACTCCCAAACGCGCATTTCCTGACTTGTAAAATGCGGTTTTATACCATTTTGAAAAATATTTTTGCACCTAAGACGAGCATTTATGAAAGTAAATTTTTGTACACCAAATCTTTCATCCTTCGTCTTCTTAAAAAAGTATAAAACAACAAATATTTATATCGGGATATTCCATTTATTTACAGGGAGGGCCATATTTCACATTTTACAACTTTTGAAAAAATAAGTGAAATATCCCTCTACTTTGTGACGTCATTGTAAGAGTTCCCCAATTTTTTTCATATTGTTCATTACAGGAGAGAAGCTCTGTACATAGATTATTTATATCATGCAATAAAAATTATGGAGACTTCTTTACTTTTCAGAAAACACAAACATATATTTTCCCCATAAACCGGTATGGCATTGGTATAATGATGCTGTATATTACACAAACATCAAACGTATGATCTTTTCACTGTTGATCAGTCCTTTATCTCGAGTCAGTTATCTTGAGTCAGTTATTGCTTTGATGAGTTGAGAACCACATTAAGAATACAAACCAAGTTCATGGGTGCTTCTTTTTTTTACAGCATATTGGTAAAATCACCAGGAAATAATGCTCCATGAACATATAGGCCTATATTTTAGCGTTATCACGATTATTATGATGATCACAAGCTCCTATTCTGACTTTTAATCATTTTACATGTATCAGCACTTTGGGTATAGGAACTAGGCCTACAAAGGGTCCGTGACACAAAAGTACAAAATCCTATTAACCTTGGGAGGGGGGGTAAATCATAATACTAGTAGTGGGCTTTAATTGGTCATGTCTTGTTTTTCTTAGGGCAGGTGTGGGGGTGTGCGTGTATGTGTTTTATTTGACTTAGGCCTATCTCAACATCTGGGCCTACCGGGCAAAAATCCTTTTTGACCAAATTTACCCTTTTTTACTCTACACTTTGAACCATGCCCGTAAACCTCATATTATAGAAAAAAGCTAGACAACAGTTTAAAAATTACATAACAATATTGATATTAATGATGAAATAGAAAAATAACATACTGTTAAAAATGAAACATGTAGATAAATAGTTTGCTCTTTTTTTACATTTTATATTTTGGTTTATTCTATATTTTTGATATACAGTGTAAGCTATTCGAATAATAATAAAGGGAAGGCAGTTTCCATGGCAACAACCATTTATACTCATTCAGTCATTTTTAAGCGAATTTCCCCCGTAACATTTGGTAAATTTTCTTTTAAAATTTTCCAAAAAATTGCCCTTTGGATATAAGTGGCTGTTGCCACGCAAACTGGAAACTGCTACAGGCGCAGGCATAATCTGCTGCTCGGTCCACTCGGAAGGTTCCATCCCCATTATCATCAAGATAAACCCCACTATACCATCTTTAGTTGCCTCCCTTATTCCAGATGACAGCAACAATATTTTTCTGTGACCTATGACCTCTTGAAATTCATAAGTATACTCTTTAGGCATAAAATGCATGTTTTTAGTAATTTGGGGATTTTGGCCAAAATTGACCCATTTTCATATTACTTGCATTACAATTTAAAACGTTTGTATTACACTTTATGTTATTGATATACATGGATTCTTTAATTTTAGGCTACATATATTAGGAGAATTCAAAGAGAAGACAGTTTCCATGGCAACAGCCATTTATACTTTTTTTAATTCCCCAGTGAATTGAGCAAATGTCCCGGTAAATAAAACATGCTATTTTATTACTCACTCAAATGGATATGAAATTATTTCATACAAGAAAGGTAGACCTTCTCCGAATTACTGCGAACGGAGCCAGTTTTGATAATAGTTTTGGTATCAGAATAGTAGCGTCACTTTTCAACAGTTTCAATAACAAATCTGATTCTGTAAAGATAGCCATGAAATTAAAGCTTAAGGGCTCGGATAGGGATGTTTTTAATTATTTTTTGGGACCTTAGAACATTTTGAATACGAGGAATGTCCTTCTGATATTAAATAATGTAAAATATATATATTAAATTCGCGATATAATACACATTTTATGGCAAATTATTAAAAATTTATACATTTTTTTTAAATTTAACAGTCCTCAAAGTAAAGTGTATACATTTGATGATATGTACTTAAGGTGGTTGTGACGAATGAATAGCGTAGCCATTAACACACAAGTACACTTATTGATGTTTATATCTCAAAGCATAACTGTTTTATTTCTGAAGATAAAGCTTTACACATTTCGATGGCGTTTTAAAATCTTCTTGAACCCCTCAGTGAGGTGTTCTCTGAGTCAAGTTGTAGATTAGACTGAAGAGAAGAGGAATATCTCTCCATATACATACAAATGAAGGAATAATCAGATAATTAATATTATCCAATCGGAAGCTTCTTAACAGTGATTGGTACTAAACTTTCCTGACCAATCACAAACTTCCAAGTAGGTTTAGATATCAACTTTCAACCAATCATATGGCTGGTATGATTCAGATCACCAATAAAGTGGGTGGTGTCCCTTGAGATGGTCTAAATCCTGGAAAGGAGGAGGCTTGGCCAAGAAGAGGAAGATTTCCTTGGCCAAAACCACATTTATGATTATTTAGTCAGATTAGCCAGAATTCAGGATCGAAATGACCATTACTTTTGAACATACCATCTGTCGTGGCGGACATGGTCATTTTAGGAATGTATCTCCTCACTTTTATGTGTGAGAAGTTTCACTTTCTCACCCCCGAATTTTAACTCTGTACAAGGGTGAGCTTTTTAACTTTCTCTTTGAATCCTTGTATATTATATATTTATAATTGAAACAAAACTCTACTTTTAACATGAACACGTTATAAAGAGTTAACAAGATATAAGTAACATATATAGTTATTTGCCTCAATTAGGGATCATACTATGTCACATGCCCCCTTCTCTAAGTATGGAACTGTGTTTCCATGAGCAGGTTTGTTCTAGGCAGATTAAAATATTAACAAAAGTCAATGTTTGACATAGAGTTTTAGGCGAATATCATAATTTTTCAAGGCATAACATTTTCAGAGCATGCAAAGTTCTGCTCTCTCTCTCTCTCTCTCTCTGAATGCAGGCAGTTGCATCTTCGGTGTCCATAAGAACCATAGTAAAAGTAAATTGCAATACAGTTTGTTGACAGTGTTGAAGGTGATCCCTGTCTGGAGTTCCAACAGTTTATAGAGTTCTTCCAGTCCTCTTTCGCAAGAAATATCTGCTTAATTCATTGGTTGCTATGGTAACTAGTAAGACAAGTAGTATACCCTTGTAAAATGTAGGTCATTCAAGGTAAAGTTGTACAACTTCTGTGTACAATTCAAGGAAATCCTTTACTGGTTACAGTCATGGTGTCTTGTTACAAAGACATAAAACATTTCTGGAAATGTCAAAATTAAGCTCTGTTGCCATAGAGATCTGCATGGTCAAAATGACCTTTGCTCTTGGTTCAGCTACAGTTTGTTGCAATACAAGCTGGATAGATATGTGTACTAGCATTTTACACATAAACTGGGTCATTATACATGTATTATAAAGCAGGATACAAGTTATATACATGTAAACAAGCAATTCAAAGTTACTGGAACCATTTTTTGTCATCATCAGCATGTCGCCGCCATGTAGGATATATATAATATGGAATATATAGTCAAAGTTCATGTTGTTCTCTGGAGCAAACTCTGTCAGAGATGTTTTATAAGCAGGATAAATATAGTTCAGGTAAAATAACAAACAGCATAATATAGTTATCTCGACAGAGAGTTATACATTGTCTCTGTATGATGTATCATCTCATGCCCTTACGTAAGACGGCATGGTTTTGGAAGACCATTGGTCACCCAAATAACTTTAGAGTATAGCCACCCATATGTTATGCACTGAAAGTGGCATATGGTGGTTAAATATCATCCAACATTCCAGTCTAAAATTAGTCACACTATTAAGTAATTCTTTGTGTAATTCTGTTATTCATTTGCTTTCTTGCTTGCTTAATTGTTACTTTCTTAGTTCTTCACTTCTTTAATTTCATTGATCATTATATCCAAAAATTGTTTATATTTTAATGATCAATGTTAGAACAGTTTCGAGTTCAACATTTCTTATATTAAACATGTGTATGTTAAAACATGTTATTATAGTAAGTTTTGCCTTTGTTGTCGGCAGTCAAAATTTCCATCTTAATTAGCAGTTAAGTTGCTTTATAAAATTTTAGCATGGCAGTTCTTTTCAAATTGGTTGCATAACAAGTCTCATTTTGTAACCATTAAATTAGCTACAACATCACCTCATCACCATTAGGTTTGTCAGTGATAAATTGCACCCAACCGACCTGGGTTACAACTAAAATTTCATGCTATCAATAGATATGCAACAAGTAGATCTGCATTATTGTAAATGCAAGATTTGGTACTGATTCATTCAGTATCATTTCAAAATTATAAAAAATGAAATATAAATCCTATTGCGTTTAACTGCTATTTCATTTTCTTTTCACCAAAAGGAAAGATCCTAACTTTAATTCAAAGTTATTATGATATTGAATTAAAATCAACAATTCAACATTATATCTTACCGAGTCAAATCATAAAAGTAGCCAAAAATACCTGTGCGGCAAACATCACAAAGGTCTTCCCTGAGTAAAGTGACTCAGTTAAGCCCATCACATCACCATTCACCATTAGGTCTCGTGCGACCCTAGTACCGAGTGATAAAATCAGGGAAGTGGCACTTCCCTGATGAAATGGCATACCCAATTAGAGGTACCCAAAAAGTGCCTGTGCGGCAAAACATCACAATAGTCGTCCTGACTAAAGTGATATTAGTAAAACCCACCACGTCACCATTAGGTCTCGTGCGACCCTAGTCCTTAGTGATAAATCAGGGAAGTGGCACTTCCCTGATAAAATAGTGTACCCAATTGGAGGTACCCAAAGATGCCTTTGCGGCAAAACATCACAATAGTCTTCCTGACTAAAGTGAAAACAAAATAAACTCATCACTTCAACCGTAAGTCCGTCTGACTGTAGTCCTTTAGTGATAAAATTCAGGGAAGTGGCACTTCCCTGATAAAATAGTGTACCCAAATTGGGGTACCAAATGGCTATCTTTATAGTTTGAATCAAATAGATATGATATCATATTAAACTGTTGCTTCTTTAGTAATTTTAAATCGCTTGTAAGTAGTTACAATTAAAAATTTTAAGCAAACTGACTTGTTCAGTTTATCCGGCACACTTTGCCATTTTCTTTCAAAATTTATTTTATTACCTGTATGTTAAGACAGGTCATCATTACATAAAAAGGTGAATCATCAAAGCCAAAATTTAAAATTGCATCTGCCATATGCTTGACTGACAATTAAATTTCTAAACTATTCTAATGCGAGGCCTAGTGTGATTAACATCAATTTGAATGTCCGATTCAAATTTACACCATAATGCCAATTTCACTACTTTAACAAATATGGATAACTCACCCATAGCTACTGGGATTCCGTTAGACTTCCTCCACATTAGATGTATCTTTCAGATTGCAGTTCTACTAGCTTGAAGAACATTTCAGGTGTCGTAAACCTAGCTGCTACCATGTGACGAAGGAATAGCGTGGCCAAGAAGAGGACTAAGTTAATAATATTCTGACATGTTATTTCCTCACTTTTATGTGTGAGAAGTTTCACTTTCTCACCCCCGAATTTTAACTCTGTACAAGGGTGAGCTTTTTAACTTTCTCTTTGAATCCTTGTATATTATATATTTATAATTGAAACAAAACTCTACTTTTAACATGAACACGTTATAAAGAGTTAACAAGATATAAGTAACATATATAGTTATTTGCCTCAATTAGGGATCATACTATGTCACAGTGGTACTACACCTCTTGATAAATTTGTGACTATTTTTGCATTTTTCTCAAAAACTAATAAAACACTGGTAACAAAAGTTATGTATATTATAGGGGCAAGGAATCCAGTTACTACACTGGAATTTCAGTGACTCAAGATAAGTAGTTATTGATTTATTGATCAAATATTGGTTTCCCTCATTTTTGACTGTAACTCCACAACTGTTGTCTGTGCTGAAATAAAATTTTCAGTGCAGTAGTTAGTACTCCTTGCCCCTATAATATACATATCTTACTTGTCACCAATGCGCTATAATTTGTGAAAAAAATGCAAAAATAGGCACAAAATTGGCCAAGGGTGTAGTACCACCTTAAGGCCGACAATCAATTGCAAATTTTGACCTTAATCTGATATAGATTTTTTTTCCCCAAAACACCAAAACAGGTTAGGTCTTTTTGGGAAAAATCCGAGCCCTTAAATGAAAATGTATTCTTTATTTAATACAACTAGAGAGGATGTAAAAATTGAAAAATATTGCCACGCATGGTAGAAAATGCCACTTAAAATGTTGATTTTTATGCAATATGATGGAGAGAGAGAGGAGGAGAGAGAGGAGGAGGAAGAGAGAGAGAGAGCACTCATAGGAACCTCAATACAAATCCCAAAATCAATTGAATGTCAACAGCATGATTGGTATTTCAAAAATTAAAAATCATAGATAGATAAGCATTTTTATGTTAATCATAATAACACCCCTACTTGATGAATGTATCATTCCAATATTACTATTGTCTTTTTGTTCACTACATGTGATAGAAAATAATTGTAGGCTATATCTACCTTGGAAGAAAGAGATAATATTCATTTGAGGATGCATATAAGCATGATGCAATTTTTAAATCAAAACAAAGGTAATTTTAGTACTAACATGGGGTATTGACACCCAACAAATAATGGAATAGTCCTTTTCTAAGCATTTCTACAGCAAAATTTAGGCCCCAAACTTATTAGGCAACAGTATTGTTGATGTTGTTTACTTCTAATATGCTCACTTTTTATCCAATTTCTTTTCAAACATGGAAAATCACCGAACATGAGTTTATAGCTTAGAAATATCGCGGTTGCATTTTCTGAAAAAGGGCATAAAATAAGATGTGCTCATTTTAAAACAGAAAAAGTCTCCATGATTTTTATTTGCTCAATTGTTTGGCCTATATTTACTTTATCCAACATATCAATAACTTTTACAAAAATATTGGGGAACTCTCACAATCATCTTGTAAACTTGGCTTCAAAATTGGGATTTTTAACATTTATAAAATTGCTGAAAAGGCCATTACACCCCTCTCTCAAAATGGAACAATCCAAACTTTTTCTAAAGAATTTGTAATTGCTCTGTCGAGACAAAATGTGCATAATTACTGTGAAGTATAAATAAATTGTCTGCAAATTGGTGTTATTACGTGGCTCTAGTCGAAAGTTAGCGCAAATTTCGAAGTTTTTGTGTCTGAGAAGACAATCCCAGGGGTTCATTTTGAGGGGGGACCAGTATCTCCCAGTGGGGGGTCCTCAAAAATTTTAATACCTCCACTGTTAAAACTCATGGACACATGTTTGATTGACAAAATATGAACAAAATTTGCTGACCCCCATCTTCCACCTACCATCTGAGTCTATCGGATAAACTCTCTTAAACACTGTAGTAAGTAATGCAGATGTCTTCAAAATCTAAAAGTTACTGTAAAATTTTAATTACTTATCCTATCATAGTCAAAGTATAGATTTTCTGAAGGGAAATTTTGAGGAATCTAAATATGGACATATTTTTTCTGTATGGGTTAGGGGAAAATGTTTAGGTTCAAAATATGTTGAATTGTAAAAAATCTAACATACTTTGGGACACCCTATATTCCTAGATTACCAAACAGCTGTGATTTTGGTTTCTTCCAAAGTCAGTTGGCTCTCCATATCCTCTAACCAAATGAATGTTGTTTACTTCCAGTTTATTACTGTAAGTTGGTAATAAGCAATGCATTGAGTGACCCATTTTTTATCAAAATCTTTTTTATTCCACCCTGTATAACTTGCAGGTCACCCTGTATAATGAGTTGAAATGTATATGGTTGAATCCAACCAAAAGTGTTCACGGGCCAAAAATAAAAGTCCAAAATAAAAATGTCCCCACAATTTTTTCCTTTTGCCCATTGATTGATGGCATGTTGGCCTTATAGGAACCAAAAGTGCCATCACTAATCTTGAAAAATAAATCCAGGACGTGTGATAGTAAATGTGACATCAAAACCCAATGTTACCTACGAATACCACTAGGATGCTTTCACTGTCGCAATACTAATCAACCTAAATCAAATGGAATATTCCCATTAACACTTTTTTCGTGTAATGTAGACCACGGGGTGTCAGGAAAATGCTAACTCAACCAGAAAATATTTGTTTTTATTTTTATAACGCGATCAATATGATCTCAGTCAATTTATGCTAGTTTATTTTTGAAAATGAAGTTTAGGTCAGTTTCTGTATTTTATTTATCAAATGAGTATGAATCAATTTACATATTGTATAAGAAAGAGTAGGATGTCTGTTTTCAGGAATATTATAAATTATACGCATATACCTAACCCTTTACAAAATGATAGGTGAAGAACCTATGCGAAAAAGGCATGGTTAAACTATGGTTAACCATGGTCAACCATGGTTCAACCATGGGTTTTGACCATGGTCAAACCATGGTCAACCATGCTTTGAAAAATGGCACCACGGCCAGAGACCATGGTCAACCATGGTTAACCTTTTGACCATGGTCTATCTAAAGTGACCATGGTCAACCATGGTTAAAACTTAGCATGTTTGACCATGGTTGAACCATTGTCAACCATAGTTCAACAACCAGGGTTTTGACCATGGTCAACCATGTTTTTGACCATGGTCAACCATGTTTTTGACCATGGTCAACCATGTTTTTGACCATGGTCAACCATGTTTTTGACCATGGTCAACCATGTTTTTGACCATGTTTTTGACCATGGTCAACCATGTTTTTGAAAAATGGCACCACGGCCAGAGACCATGGTCAACCATGGTCTATCTAAAGTGACCATGGTCAACCATGGTCAAAAATTTGAATGAGGGAATGAGGGAAATTATGGGGTAAATATTTAACGGAATAAACTGCATAATCATATTATTTAGATTTATTCTGTTAAAAATCTTATTTTAACTTATCAAATTACTAGTTTTTATATTCTATGGTGTCAAATATTTATTCACAACGTTGTAAATACGCATTAAATACGATTAATAACAACAGAGGCGCTTTTTCTCATTCACTACCCAGAGTCAACCATGGTCAGGTGAGGTGATGACCATGGCTGACAATGCTCAGCCATGCTAAAGCATGGTCGACCATGGTATACTTAAAAGTGACCATGGTCAACCATGGTCAGGTGAGGTGATGACCATGGTTGACCATGGTATACTTGAAGTAACCATGGTCAACCATGGTCAGGTGAGGTGATGACCATGGCTGACCATGCTCACACATGCTAAAGCATGGTTGACCATGGTATACTTGAAGTGACCATGGTCAGGTGAGGTGATGACCATGGCTGACCATGCTCACCCATGCTAAAGCATGATTGACCATGGTATACTTGAAGTGACCATGGTCAACCATGGTCAAGTGAGGTGATGAACATGGCTGACCATGCTCACCCATGATAAAGCATGGTTGACCATGGTATACTTAAAAGTGACCATGGTCAACCATGGTCAAGTGAGGTGAAGACCATGGCTGACCATGCTAAAGCATGGTCGACCATGGTATACCATGGTGACCATGGCAACCATGGTTGACCATGGTCAAGCCACCATGGCTGATCATCGCTGACCATAGTTAACCATGGTCAACCATGTTTTGACCATGGTTGACCATGGTTGACCATGCTAGCACGGTTGACATTTCGCCTAGGAAACCCGGGTATTCGTAGGTAACATGAGCGATTTAACAATATCTATATTAAGTTTAGAGGTTCAAATTTTGATATTATGATAATGAATGAATAAAATAGTAATTTTTAGATCTCTTTCAGATGGTACGTCCAAATGAATAAGTGCTTTAACCTTAGATCAACATTTTTTTGATGCTTTTAGCAAGATTTTGAACACTTCATTTTGATATACAAGTAGTTAAACAGCAAATTTACATAATAGATAATTGTTGAATGAATCCGTATATGGGTAATAATATTGTCCGGGGTACCGCTTAAAGTTTTGACAATTAATTTCCATTGGTAGGGACACTTCATTACACATGTCATGTATTATGCTGTATTCGAAGGTAACATTTCAGTATTTGTAGGTACGAATTAGACTTTTGGTGGATATCGCAATCAAATCTTCATTTTATAAAGCACTTTGAATGTATTATTTTCTTTATGTGCGTTTATTGATACTTGAGACCCTCTCATGTATATTTAATGTCGGTTCACAGTGGTTGAAAGAGGATTGAAGTAAGAAACAAAGGCACTAAAGTGACTTTAATTTGCTTAATTGCACACAAATCGATTAAAACCGTTATTGCAGACTTGTGAAGTCCATCTTGGAGTCAGTTACGTCTTGTGGCCTTTCGTTTGAGAGCAACTATAATTAGCTTTATACTAGGGTCCACCACTGTGTTGTCTAGATCATGAGACAATGAGAAAAGTCGTTCTTTTCCATGGTATTCGTAGGTAAACTTAGCGAAAACGTCAAAAGTTACCTTCGATAAACCAATTTGGACACAAATTACTCAGAAACCAGAAGGTCGGTAAACGTTTAAAATGAAACACACATGACAGCTGACAAATCCAAGTATTTATCCCTTCTAATCTTCTTGAATCTGATTGTTCTTTCAAATGAGCAGACCGTCGTCTATTTCAGTACATATTTTTCAACAATTAAGCCGTATTCAGTTTTGCATGGTGGGCATGTATGTGAATTCGCAACTTTCATTGACAAATGATTTGATAGCAAACATACGGGCCTTCGTTATGTACCAATATGGGTATTGGCATGAATGGCGGTGTTTCACAATACTGTCATGATGTCAAATTGTATTCGTAGGTAACATTCGGTTACCGAAATTTACCTACGAATACTTGCTTTTATTGTTGACATTTCAGAAATATTTAAACTCAGGCTATTGAAACTTGGTAGAAATAAAGAGTGTATAACCCTGCACCTATTGCTTAACTATTGTTTACTATTCTCTCAGTTTGTGGAAATGACACAGCTTTTAACATGTATTCGGAGGTAATGCATATTTTTTACCAAACCTACCTTTGTGCTATTTAGAATTTCTGATAGCTAATCACAATAATAAAGATGTCCGAATGCAATGCATTTCAGTATTGGACATATCAAAGCTTGTATCAATTGCGCATTTATTAGTTGTTTCCATTTTTAAAGATATATCTAGTGCTATGAAAAATTGTATTAAGTAGGTAATGTAAAAAAATACCACTCAAAAAATTATCACAAAAAAATCATAATTATGTACAAATAATGTGAAAAATTGAACAGGCAATCTTTAAATACACACCTTTCAGGAAATCAATTTAGATTCAATCCAATGATTTCTTTTCATAAATGATTTAGATGTTTTTAAAATACTTTAAGAAATATTTTGAAAAAATGGGTAAAAATAGCATGTTTTGGGGTCTCTGTGTCTAAGTTTTTCACAGAAGGGGTCTTATTATATATGGTGCCAAGCGTATGATCAAAGCGAATAAACACAATACAAAAACAAATGCCAATTGATTAAAACTTTTAAGTTATGGCCCTGAACATGCCGTGTACACTTTTCGTTGGATTCGACCATATATTTGAATTGCTTATGCCTTCAGCTTTCCAAAAATGTATACTTTTGCTAGTTTAGGGTTGATGATTGTCGAGATAATCTAATTAGAAACCCGGTTGGTGTAAAAATTCATAATATTTGTCATGTAACGCTAAGGGTGGCGAGTTCAGGACACACGGCCCATTACCAATTTCAAAGTAATGCGCCATATTGCCTTAGCTCCAAAGCTGCAGCACCCATATTTATCCAACAGTCAAATATGTTGAAAAATCACTCATGAACTATCATGTTCATTCTTTTTCAGGTTCAAATTATTGTTAAATTATTCAAATGCTTATATTTACACCATAATATATTTGAGAATAAACATTGACTTTTTACACCCTGCTATGACTGATACACTCGGCCAGCAGTATTAGTGTTTCTGCATGCGGTCGTTATCAACAGCATCTATCACGCATAGCTGATCCCTATTCACACACAAACACACACCCCGGCCATGCGAACGATGGATTTTTATTGTCACAAAAAACAAAAGAACAAAATTGGCAACGGACCCGCTTCATAAACCTTGGCGCATTCAACGCTACGATAATATACCATGTCAATTTGAGATAGAAATTGACATTCATACACAAACAAATTAAACATCTTCAATTAGAAATCATGTTTTTGAACGATTCTGCAAATTTATCAATGAAAATCCAGCGATGACGTCATTGGGTCAACAATTTTCCGAATGCTGATTGGTTGATTGCGTCACTGTCAGTGATCTGTACACGCATGGTACAGAATGATTTTTCCTATGGGTAAAATACACTGTGCAACGGAAACCAGACTGGGTAGCAACTAACATAAGAAAACCTATTTTGATATTATATTCACATTTTGAATTATCTAGCTAAAAACATGTGAACTCCAGCAGGATAAAATAGACATTTCTTTTATGACGTTTAAAAAAAATGATCAAGTAAACACTGTTTAAATTAATTGAGCAAAGTAGAAAATGAGAAAACAAAATATTTCATTAGGGGTTCATTAGAATTGAGGGCTTGATTTTTTGCTTATATGCCATAGACAGAGCAGAGAGCATTTAAACAATGAGAGCCATATTGTATCATTTCCATAAAAAATAGTTTAAAACCCATGTTTAAAAACTAATGCACAATGTTTTTTTTTTACTTTTTACTTTATTTTTCTGTGGGACAAGCTTTTTGACAAGATTAGACCACCTTTTCATCTCTAAAGCAGATTTCGCTCTGGTCAAGATGAATATTTTGTGTGTGGATTGGGGAAAAAGTAAAACAGCAGGAAAAAACTGAAATTTACTCAATCCAGTGAAAATAACACGTAAAAAGCGGAAGATTTTACTAATTGGCACAGGGACTTTTGAGACAAACTAGTTAATTAAGATGGCCTTATATTGACTTATTATAAAATGTTATGTTGAGTAAATTTTGTTTGATTTAGTCTCACTATGAATAATGGACTAGACTGCTTTGATGCTTTAATTCTTTAATGTGGTTTATACCTTTTAGCAGACAATTAAGTAACATATTGGATGTGATAAAGCAACATTGAGTCATTTGGCAAGCAAAATTAATGTACAGTTTTAAATTTCATTATACAGTCCAACCTCTTTTATCCG